>NC_046663.1:110207723-110231630 GCF_010883055.1 Belonocnema kinseyi
TTATAAGGGAGTTGCAACGATTGTACCCGGAATATTCTGTTAAACTGATCGTCCTTATCATCGGCGCTCTTGGAGGTGCCAAGCTTTCACTTTCTAATGGCTGAAATTTTACCGCGATTTCGCTGGAAGCGGGTGTTCAGTAGGCCTCTCCGCCGCAATGCTGAGACAGTACTGTGCGTTGTCTGAGACAGAAATGTATGTCTGCACTCTATTGTTTAACAACTTTTTGCGATGTATAGGCAGTTAGCCATATATACGAGCATTACGTATATGCTACTATCAGGCCGAACTTTCTAGAAGCTTCGAGAAACACCCCACCCCCTCCCCTAGCTCACTTTGATCAAATACCTTTCCAGAAGTTTCGAGAACTCTCAGGTATCCCCCGAGCGCCATCTGCACTGGCGCCATCTAACAAAAAGAGCGTGTACCTCACTCGGTCGGCAAAACAGGGACTTACAATGACGACTTGGCCATGATTTCGTGGCAGTGATCTACCTTACCGACCGAGCAGTTACCGGCTGATTGGGAACTGACCAACTGACCAACTACAATTAAAGATATCAAGGTTCAACAATGATCACTTTATCACTCTTAGAAGTCCCATCGTCTATTTCTACCTCTAAAACTTTCCATGAGCCAGATTCACTTTAGATGCTCTCCGTTTTCAATCCCCATTTCATATTTTTGCATTTCGTCACGAAACTGCCTTCGGTAAAACGGCTCTGATGAAGTTTTACACGTCATTGAATGTGATGTGCTGTTGGACAAAAACGCGTGGCGCGCGTCTCTGACACCGGTGCTGCTGGGGGCGAATGAGTTTGACTCACGCCTCCTGCACGCTAAAGCACCTTATACATCATGGTGCACAGGAAAAGATTTAAAAAGAACGAGTAAAGCGGTAACTCTTCAAAACCGCTATAATGCGTTGTCAATCGAAGAAGATCTATACCACAAGGTTCCCCGAACCAGTGAGAACATCGAGGCGGATGAAGAGAATGCAGAACAAGATGTTGAAATGACAAAGGACCAGAGAAAGCAAAAAGTACCTCCCATCATTATCACTAGAGCCATCACAAATTACACTGAAACGATAGGACAGATAAAAAATGTCACACTCAGCAAAAATGTCAGGGTGACACCAGTCAAGGAAGGACTCTCATTTCGAGATGACACTCGAGAAGATTACGTCGACTTATGCAAACCTTTGGATGAAGGAAATGTGCCATACTTCACGCACATATTCAAGGAACAAAAACCAAAAAGCCTAGTGCTCAACAGCCTACCAGATCTGTCTCTGACGGACATTAGGTACGTGTGCTCAGTCAGGGTTTACTGGGAAATATTTCGTAATATCAGACACGCCACTCAGTGCCACAGGTGCTAAAAATTAGGTCAAGGTTCCTCGAATTGCAATAGTATTCCGAAATGTGTGAAGTGTATCGGCGAATGTCTAACAAAATACTGTAAAAAGCTAAGAACCGATTCTGTGAAATGTGTTCACTGCCTAGGAAATTATCCTGCAAACTTTTCTAAATGCGAAATGCACGTTAAGCATTTAGAAAAAGTAGAATTCGGAAGAGCAAAGCCTAGTTACCACGACAAGCGACAGCAACGAGACTTGCCTATTCAAAGGACACACGACAACTTTCCGCCGTTAAAGCCTCCAATTAATACCCCAAAGGTGCTTACAACCCCTGAAGCAGCTAAGCATATGAGGGGCGAGACAGAGGGACTTACGATCACTGAGCTGGTAAGTACATTTCAAGCGAAGAAGCAGGACAACCGCCAAGAGCAACGCCACGCAGCAGATTTCTGCGAACTATCGACTGAGCTCCCCGAGCTGAACAACATTTGTGATGTAGGTAAGAACCTGAGGCTAATTAAAAATTTTAAATCCGCATTATTATTGTTCAATGATGACTTAGATAGGCTACAGATATTCGCTACATTATTAATTCACGATGGAAGTGGTCAGATTAGACACAAATTTAATTAACATTGGGCATTGGAATGCAAACGGAATTCGTAGTAATATCTGAGAACTTAGAGATTTTATTAAATCACATAAAATTGATATAATTCTAATAAACGAAAGTAGGTTGACTTGAAAGGCGAACATATATATGCCAGGCTATAATGTTATTAGGAAAGATAGAACAGATAGTCATACCGGAGGAGAGGTTCTCATATTTATTAAATTGGACCTAAAATATACAGAAATTGAAATTTATATTAAATCCATTGATAACAATCGTCTCAGTATATAATTATATAATCCGCTCCAAAATAAATTAGACAGAAATGAATTGAATGAGATTTTTAAAGGCAGTAATAAAGTTTTGATGTTTAGCGATCTAAACGCCAAATGTATAGCGTGGAATTGCCACAGGGGAGATACAAACGGTAAAATTTACAAAATCACGCAGTTAAAAATTTGTTTACTTTTTTAACTCCTGATAGTTTCACACTGTATCCTTACACTGACGCTTTGCCAAGCATTGTGGACATAGGTGTAACAAAAAACATAAACTGCAATATAGAGCTAAACTTTGTAGAAGACCTATCTTTCGATCATAATCCCGATTAAAATTATTACAGATAATAGTCTAGATGTACAAAGGTAAAGGCAAAAGTTCTTTAATTCTGAACTAGCAGATTAGCCTAAAATTCGTGAGGTTATAAGTATGGAGTTAATCCTTGAAAGAAATTTACAAAATACTGTAACAGATCAGTTACAATTAAACCGACTCATCGTGGCTCCATGTGAAAGGTTTGTTGGACCACGGGCGAGATAAGGCCCCCCTCCCCTATAAACTCTTACTAGTCATTCCGTTTTAATCTTGTGCCAATGTCCGTTTTAACGCAAGGTTCGCCACCACGCCCTCGTCGCCGACGATCGATCACCATCACGAAGTCCTTCGTCACCTCGCCTCGTCACGAAGCCACTGCATCTCCGCAGCTTCCGGAGAATCTGCATTCTCTTGGCCGGTACACCGACCCAGCTTAGGGTACTCACACCACCATGTAAGTGGCTAATAAAGTGACCATTCATTATTTTATTCGCTCGTTTAATTGTGCCTTAACCCTTATCTCGGTACACCAACTCATGATTTCCCTCCCTGGTTTTACTTCGTGACCATGCAAATAACGTAGATAAAAGTATTGACCTGCTGATTGGTATCATTGCCAAAGATTTAGATGGAGCCATCCCGAAAATAAATCCTAATATCGACCACAAACCACTACCCTTTCATATCAGAAATTTAATTAAGGATGAAAATGCCTTGCGTAAAAATTTCAAAGAACAATAGTGATGTCCGCAAAATTAAAACCAGATCAGCTAATACATAAACAAGAGAAATTTTTATTTTTGAAAATACAAACTGGCAAGATAAATTAACGAGCATAGAAGTTGGCTAAAGACAATGGCTAAATGCTTGTCGAAGAAACATAAAAATCGCACTCCTACTCTTTATAGGAAGAACGGTTTGGCAGTGTCTGATAAGGACAAAAGGCCGACATTCTAGCGGATCATTAAGAGTTAGTCCATCATCTGACTAAGGATATGGGTAATGAAGATAATAAGTAACAGGTCAATGCTAAATATAGGCATATTTTAGGAGAATGTGTAAATAAGGAAGAAGTGAACCTAGTCACACCATGTGAAATTAAAAAAGCAAGCATGAGGTCGGGTTCAAGAAAGGCTCCACGGCTCGATGGAATTCAAAATGTTCTTATTAAAAATCTCTTGAAAAAGGCGTTTGCTCAGTTAACATATATTTTTAATGCATGCTTAAACCTAGCTTATTTTCCCAATACCTGAAAATTGCCAATATATTGCCGTTTCATAAACCTGAGAAAGGCAAACTCTCTCCAGCTAGTTATCGTCCAATTAGTTTGCTACCTACTCTAGGAAAGCTTTTTGAGAGCATTATATACAATAGAATTAAAACTTTTGAGTCAAAAAATAAGGTTCTAATACCTGAGCAATTCGGCTTTAGGCCAAAAATAAACACAGTTCAATATAATTAAACAAACAAACACTATTAATACAAACTTTAACAAAAACATGTCAGCGTCAATAACTTTGCTAGATCTGGAAAACGCCTTCGACATCGCCTGGCATCAAGGTCTAACATATAAACTAGAAAAATTTAAAGTGTTTATATATGTAGTTAAAATTTTACAAAACTATCATTTAAAAAATAGGAAATTCGTAGTCACAGTAAAAGGGGAGCAATCCGAAAAACAAGAAATAGCAGGAGTACCGCAGGGGTTCATTCTCGGCCCGTCCTCTTTTTATATTATATAAATAATATCTTGAGACTAATAGGTATATTTTTATCACTTTTTGCCGTCAATAAACCTGCCTATACAGCATCAATGCGCAAACGCATAGCCATAGTCAGGTTACAACGTTATGTAAATATATTAGCCAAGTATTTCGATAAGTGGAAACTTAAAGTAAACGTCCGAAAGACTGAGTTAATTATATTTATACATAAGCACCCAATGGAGATATTTCGGATTTCTATTTATACAATTAAATAATTGAGGTCAAGACCAAGGTAAAGTATCTTGGAACGATTTTGCGAAATAAATTAGATTTTACTGCACAAATAGGATGTACAGTCGAACTTCGATAAATCAAACGTCTATAAGTTGAATTTTCGAAAACACGAAAACATTTTTCGCCCCTAGGATTTCAATATAGGGTTTGTGTGCTCAATTTTTTCGATAACTCGAATATTTCTAGAATTCGAAGTCATTAGACGGACCCTCAAGAGTCTCGATAAGTCGAATCCCTGAACAAAGGGACCGGATGGTAGGGCATTGAACACTGGATGGAGTCTCGAAGGGATAGAAAAAGCACAACTCGAGTCAGTTTATTCTATACCATCGTCAATTCGAGTCTCACAATTGAGAAGAAACGATCTCTGAATTCTTTAATTATCGGCTAAAATAAAAATTATTGACGAAGTTAAAAAAAGGAATAAAACGTAAATAAACAGATCGCAAGTGAATTCGATAACCCTGCGAGTACTTCACTGACGATATTAAAAGATCAGGAAAAAATTTTAGAGGCGATGGAAGAAGCACCTTGTTTGCCACAGCGTGAAATGTTGAAAGAATAAAGTTTCCCTGAACTTGAGCAAACTATGATGGAGTAGAAGAAGCGCGTAAAGATTATAATTTACCAGCGTCAGGACCATTAATCCAAAAAAAACTGTGGAGTTCGCGAAGACTCTATTAGAAGAATTTGACCCAACATTTGAAGAAAGTTGAGAAGAATTTGATGGAAAAATTTCCAATCAAAAGAGGAGTTTTATCTCCGCACACACTTTTTATCGTGCAAAGCAGGCCTAGCACGAATCTGGTAGCGGGAAAGTGTGAAATTTAAATCTACTGAAAGATAGAGGAAAAAGAGAGAGAGAGAGAATGGATGGGGATGTAAAAAGGGGCATCGACTCAACTTGTGGCAAGAGTCGTTCGATTCAGTGTTCTTACGAACTCAATTATGCGACCAAAACGCCTCGTGGGCAACGCCTCCGTGGCAATCTCTAAATTCGAACTCCACCGATTCATACATGAATTGTGACGATCGTTTAACCTCACCGATTTCTATCGAATGGAATCGGGATGAATCCCGTCTGATGAATTCGCCGTTTCGTGATCATAAAATTAAGAAAGTTGCCGAGCCACCGAGGGCAAGGCAATTGAAAACAATTCAAGAAGAGTGCTACTTTCTGTCGACAATTATCCTGTTCATCCCAAGATTCTTTCACATGAATTGAAAGCAATATGACTGGTTTTTCTGCCGCCAAATATGACATCGAAACTGCAGCCAATGGGCCAGGGAATCATCAAGGAGGTACAAAATTATGATCGGAGAAGTGTGATACGAATAAATTTACGAAATTGGGTATCTGGAAAAGAGATGAACCGCGTCAATCTCCTGAATGCCATTGAAATGCTGCATAAGGCTTGGGGGGCAGTCACACTGTCAACAATTGTTAACTGTTTCCGCAAACCAGGTTTTAGAAATGATAAATAGAACTTGTTTTTATTTTATTTATTGATAACAATGTACACATGCGATGTTCTTATATTCTTGAATCTAACCATTTATTTGAATCTTTTTCCTTCACAGAACTTGGAGTACAGGTGGTGGAAGAAAGTCCACCAAAGTAGTGTCGACATCAGCAACTTTTTCCTGTAATGAGTGCGATTGAATTCCAAGACTTCGTCAACGTGTGCTCTGATGTTATCCCTCCAATAAATGTATCATAGATACATATAGAACTTCTATAAGTATCTAATTGTTCCTAATGGTTTCTATGGGTAGTGCCAATTAGAGAAAATTTGCCACATAGAAAATCTACAAGTATTTATGTGTATTTCCTTGTGATTTATTCTGTACGGTATTCCTTTTAGAATTTGAGATGGTTTCTGAATGGAATTTTAAAAGCGTGTTTTATCATGAGTATTCATATGGATATCCATGCAGGATTTTCCTGCCGATACACTAAGTCCCGAAGTATCTACATGGATTTATATGTATGCTTCTGACATGTAACCTGCATGGAATTACAAAGAATATTTGAAGTGGTTTCTATATGGATATACAAATAGGATTTTTTCAACACTAAGCAAATTCCCTACTTCTATATGGATTTATATATACTGTCCTAACATCTAATCTATATGAAATTGCGAATAGGATTTGAAGTGCCTCCAATACGGATTTTCTAAGTGGGACTTTTCTGACGGCACGCTAACTACCTACTTCCATATGGATCTATATGGATCCTCCCAATATGTACTCTGTGTGAAACTGCAAAAATAACTTTGACGTGGTTTCTATATGGATTTACAAATAGGATTTTTTTAACATTGTACAAATTCTCTACATCTTAATGGTGTTATATGTATTCTCCTGATATGTAATCTATATGAAATTGCAAACAGGATTTAAAGCGGTTCCTATGTGGATTTTATAAGTGGGTCTTTTCTGACGCGATGCGCTAATTACATACTTCTATATGGAAATATACATAGTGTCCAAAAAGTCCCGGGACAGCCGAATAAATCCTTAGGTACAATTTATTGGAGAAGGTTGAGGTCCTTCTTGAAGTAACTTTCAACAAGGAATCCAGTGGTGACCTTAGTTTTAACATTGACCATGACCTTCACTTTTATTTCAAGGTCACCTTTGTTTTTTTAAATGGAATGGCCCATTTTTGACATTCACGATCGAAAGAGCGAACAATTTTACGCTATTAAGTGTAGTCAGGTGTTAGGTAAGGTATGGCCTAGATGAACGTATCAACCCCACTTACTTACTTAAAAAAAGTACATTAAATAGTGACTACTATCCAGTGACCTTTATCATGACCATCAAGGTCATATCAAGGTCACTCTTTGGGTTTTAATTCAAACGATTTTGTTTGACATCGGAAATTGAAAGAACGGAAAATTCTACTTCAAAAAGTGTAGTGCTCTCCTCTTACCTCACTTACTTAATTGCTTACTTGAATAATGTGCAAATTGTCTATCGAGTGACCTTCACCATAACCATCAAGGTCATCTCAAGGTTACCTTTGTTTTTTTAATTCAAACGATCCTTTGTGACATCGGCCAAATTCCAAATTCCATCCGGTACCACTATCATTCTAAATGTTCAGACCATATTAAAGTTTGAATGACCTTGATACGTCCATTGACGTCACACCTTGCCTATGACCTGACTACACATTTTAACTTTAAATTTTCCGCTCTTTCGATTACCAATGTCAGAAATGGGCCATTCTATTGAAAAAACACAGGTGACCTTGAAAAAACCAAGAAGGTCATGCTAAATATTAAAACTAAGGTCA
The DNA here is from genome assembly GCF_010883055.1 of Belonocnema kinseyi. NCBI lineage: Eukaryota > Metazoa > Arthropoda > Insecta > Hymenoptera > Cynipidae > Belonocnema > Belonocnema kinseyi. Next base: position 110,215,601 of record NC_046663.1, read on the forward strand.
CCAATGGATTCCTTGTTGAAAGTTACTTCAAGAATTACTTCAACCTTCTTCAAAAAATGAAACCTAAGGATTTATTTAGCTGTACCGGGACTTTTTAAACAATTTTTCATGGGTGGGCTCCACAAAAATATGTTCAAAAATATAAATTTAAGATAAATATTAGGTTTATTTTATTATTAGACTTAGTAATTTGATCATCAAATTTCGTGGGTGGGCTCAAGCCTACCCAGCCCAAATGGCTCCGACGCCCCTGGTGGCAACCATTAGAACGTTGGGCCGCAAAACTAGGCCTGCAAATGCAGTTCTTGTCTCAGCTAGGGATCGAGATCCACCATGGAAGATTAGGTTGGATATGGATGTCAGCAAAGTAAGGTGCAAATTGGGTCGATTAACTCAATATAAAAAAGAAAATAGAACCAGAAAGCTGATAAACCATGTTACTAAAATCATCCATCCTTTGCATATCGAGACATTAACACCAGCAATACCGGATGAGATTATGGACTTCCAACGGCAGAGACTTGATGTTCTTACCGCCAGACTGCGTCGATAGAAGAAAAGTAGTGCACGAAGGTAACAAAATCGAAACTTTCAGACAGATGAAAGAAGGTTTTATCGTGAACTAACTGTAAAGAAAAATAACCAGCAAGACACCGGAGTAACAAGAAACCTCCGGGTCGGGACATAGTGCGCAACTTCTGTTACAAAAAGTATCAGGGTCCTAAAGAACCTAAAGTACCTGACGAATGTGCATATTGCATATGTTATCTAAAAAACCAGATGCTCGATATCCATCTGAATTTCGACCAATAGCCTGCCATCCAGCAATTTATAAATGTCTTACAGCTATCATTGCAGATAAGGTATATTCACATTGCGACGAAAATGACATCCTTATAGAAGAACAAAAAGGATGGTGTAAAAACGCATGAGGCTGTAAGGATCTAGTCACTATAGAAGCTGTTTTCATGACTCAAGCTCGTAAGCATCAACGGAAGTTTGGCATACATTGACTACAAGCAAGCGTTTCCTTCCGTGCCACATGACTAATTGCTTGAAGTCTTAAAACTTTACAAAATCTGCCCACGCATTATTGAATTTCTAAGTCATGAGATGAGGCTCTGGGGTACAAAAATCAAATATTTTAATCATGGTCAATCAAGGATAACTAGATTAATACGCATTATGACGGGTATATTTCAAGGAGGCTCCTTCAGTGCACTATGGTTCTGTTTAGCGTTGAACTCCTTGAGAAAAACACTAAACATCATGTCTCATAGGTTCAAAATTAATGATAATGAGGATGATCATCAAGTGATCCATCTCCTGTACATTGAAGACCTGAAGCTGTACGCTAGTTCAGCCCAGAAACTCCAGCAAGTGGTCGATGCCACATAGCAGTTTTCCAATGATATGCACATGGAGTTCGGACTAGATAAATCAGAACTGTGCATTTGATTAGCAGAGAATTAGGGACCGCAGAGTTACAGAACGAGTTTGACAATGACATCGAGACAATGCTGCAGCCGAATCATATAAATATCTGGGTATTCTTGAATCTAAGGGTATTCAGCATACGATAGTTAAGACGAGCCTAGCGAATGCCTTCACTACGAGACTCAGATTGATTATGAAGAGTTTTTTCATCTCGACAAACAAAGTCAGGACAATCAACACATATGCCATCCCTGACCTCTTATACTCCTTCGGGCTCAACAAGTGGTCCATCACCGACCTTGAGAAGTTATACAGAATCCTCCGCGTAGAAATGACGAAGCACCGAATGGATCGAAAAAATTCAGCGATTAAAAGAGTAGTTCTACCACGACATACAGGGGGTAGGGGATTTGTAGATGTCAAACTGCGTGAGTCACAAGTTACATAGACGAAGGACTATTTCAATAGCAAACGAAATGTTGCGCTTTGTAGCACTATCTGCTAAGCGGGTGTTAACTACACGCCCTGGAATTTGTCCTTAGATGGGGCCTTGAATACCAGGGCAGAAACCATAGAGGAATTAGAAATACAATGGAGACAGAAAGCTATTATCCACGGCGAGCACCCAAAAACGTTAGATCAACATGAAGTGGATCGTGAGGCATCCAATATTTGGCTATAATAGGGTTTTCTGTATCCAGAGACGGAAGGATTCGTCATTGCGATACAGGACAAAGTTAACAATACCAGAAATTATCGCAACCACGTATTACATCAGGACGTGGTTGCCCGGTGCCGACTGCGTGGAGATACCAACGTATCCATCGATGACATTATTGATGGCTGTCGCATAATGGCTCAGAGGAAATATACGCACAGACATAATGATGTGGCGGGTATTATAAATCAACAATTTGCCCAAAAAATAGGACTCTTAAAAGAATGGATACCTTTTTATCCCTACATTCTAGTGCCCATTTTAGAAAGCGAAGATTACATCTTAATATTGGGATGTTACTATCCAGACGGATGATAACATCCCGGCCAATCGACCTGATATCGTAAAGCGAGAAAAAAAGGTGAATGAGTCCACATCATCGACATTGCTTGTCCACTTAACCGAAATTTGCATCTTGAACATTTATGAGTCAGTAGGGTATTGGCAGCAGCTCAGAAGGTGGTTTTATTAAACACTGGTCGCATTGTATGAAACTTTCTTGACCATCAGGAAGCAAGCGACTAAAAACCTATAAAGTGGCAGATGGTAGCTCTAAGAAAACTTCCAGAGGTAACTTCGTAAGCAGGTCTCGTAAAAGTTTCACGCACCACACGTTTAATTGTATACCTAAACGTCATCGCAGGAGGTTTCATACATCATATTGGATTGACTTATAACATCCTAATCTCATCAGTCATTTGACCTAGTCTGTGGTTATGATGTATAAGCGGGTTCACCCGAGTAAAAGTTTTGAATAATTATAATATAATATAACCTCATAATAGAACCTTAATGATCGAACCTTTGCAGTACAAATAAATGGTAAATTGTCGACTGAAAATTATATAACAGCATGAGTCCCGAAAGGATCTTTATTACGGCCAGTATTATTTTTGTATTATATTAATGATATTCCAAATGCTGAAAATCCAGATATAGCTCTGTTTGCTAATGGTACTGCTGTATATGCTGCTTCTCGATGGAAAAAGGTGACGCTAGCAAGATTGCAAAATATGCTCAGAAACTAGAGAAATCAAATTAGTGCGGAATAAGGCTGCTGCAATCGTAGGAAATCTTTACTCACTACTATGTAGTTAAAGCAAAATGACCATGTATGTATAATAAGTAAGTAATTATGAAGTGATCGTTAGACCAATCATGCTATATGCAGCTCCTATTTGGGGAAACAAATTTAAAACTAACATAAAGAACTTGCAAAAAATACAAAATAAATTTCGTAGAATGGCTATTGATGCCGAGAGAAAATACTAAAATTGTAGAACTACACTCAAAGCTCAGAATGCCCACAATAAGCCAGGAAATATATCAGTTATCGAAAGAATTCTATAAAAGTCACCTTTTTACACTGTCAATCCTGAACGAAACATCCAAGCTATGTTATGAGGATGCTCCATTTAGGATCAAATACAAATTACCGCACCATTTGCTGGAAAAAATAAAATAGGCCTATTTTTGATAACTCATTTCTCGTAACAATACTAGCTAAAGTACAAAATGTAACTAGCTTAGGTTGAGTTAGGTTAATGAGTAATATAATCTAAGCTTATACACTTAAGTAGGTTTTTTACCTATTTTCCTACAACATAAAAATGAGTAATTGTCAAACGGAACACTTCTACAAACACAGCATGAATACGCCAATTTATTGAGGGTAAAGTCGCGTCAGATAGGAACCAAAATATTTCAATATATATTTACAATGTAACTGAAAGGTGAACAATAAAAACTTTTAAAGCATGCAAGCAATTGGTTATTCCATATAGAGCCATAGTAGGGTGGCCCGAAAAATCACATTTAAGATATTTTAACGAGCTTGTTGGCTAAATCGTTCTCTTAGGCAAATAAATATATGCCTATTTTTTTATAAAAAAAAATATTTTTAGAACTCGCTCTGTGGCTTCAAATTTTCCTGATTTAAAGCAGAGAAGTCCTAACAGGAGCTACAAGTTTAACCCAGAGAGCAACTATAGATTTATTAACTTATTATAACTCTGCCATCTTGCTCATTGTCTGGGATCGCAGAAAATACGGTGCACAATGAGCGGACCAACCGCAACCGAGGGTAAACTTTTTTGCAGACGTTCACCTGCACTCGCTGTTCAACTTATATGTGTCATTTTTCATGAGCTTTTCTTACTCTTTACTCAATGTAAATTAAACTTTTAATCTTTTTTTAGAAATCTATTCTTAATAGGCTAAAGAATGTCTCTTCAAAATGTCAAGTTACCCAAGTATATCTGAAGATCACAAGGAGCCTCCAAATATTGCCATTTTATGCTATTTTTGATATTCCTAAAACGTTTGCATAATATTTCTAGGACATAAAAATGCGATAAATACAATATTTACTGATAAGTGAACAAGCATATCAAATGGGTTTCTTATGGGTTATTTTCTTGAAATTATAGGTGCTTGGGATTCTAAGAAAATCGGATACAATCTGTTCACATTCCGCAGATTGAGAGATTATTATGATTTATAAATTCAAATAATTGTTTACCGATTTTGTTAGTTATTCTGCTATTCCAGGCTAATCGAAGAAATGAAAATAGGAAACATTTTACATGTTTAACTCCATAAGACATAAAAAGGCCAGAGCGAATTCGAAAAATACTTTTTTTCGAAAAAAATAGGTATAAATTTATTTGGTAAAACTTTAGAATAGCGGCTTCTCCCGTATGACCCTTTAAAGTAAAAAAAAAAGAAATTGTTATTATTTGATGAATTCTAAATGAAAAAGGTGGGGGAAGAGCATTTTCGAGGAATTTTTATAGCTAATATTTAAAAAAATTGGCCGCAATGTTAGTTACGTACCTGACTTTAACCCAATCAAAAATCCATTAATAACAACAAATTCCCAATTGTTCATACTTAATCATTCATAATTTCATTATTATACATTACTTAATGCAATAGTGGAATAATTCTTTAATTGTTTATACTTTTTAGTGCGCTACGCAAATATCACCTATAATGAGCGCCATAGTATAGTGATTTCAGTCAGGTATGCAAGATGCATTTCAACTTCTTTTTTTCGTAAACAAAATCATAATGTGGTTTAAAAATGCTCTTTCCCCATCTTTTTATTTAGAGTTTATCAAATAATAGCAAGTTTTTGATATTTTTTTACGTTAAAGGGTTATACGGGAGAAGCCGCTATTCTAAAGTTTTACCATTTATTTGCCCACGAGAACGATTTGCACAACAAGCCGGTTAAAATTTCTCAAATGTATTTTTTGAATAACTCTAAGCCATACAGACCTGCAAGTCTATGAGAATCAATGCGGCACTAACCGAAATAAAGTAAACATACCAACAGAAGCGTTAGAAATCACCCCAATGACTGTTGGTAATTCCATATAGGACCACATAGACTATAATATTGTATAATAGTCATACTCTCTGAGAATCAATGGGACATTCACCGAAAGAAAGTATAGATACCAACAGAAGCATATAGAAACGACCTTAGTGGCTGTTGGTAATTCACAAAAATGAAGTAAAGATACCAACAGAAACTTATAGATAACACCTTAGCGACCTATGCAATATTCCTTGACAAAAGGCAATACTTTTCGTATTGAGTTTTCTTTTATATGGTTCTATAAGCTCTTTTATGGAGGAATTACTACATCTTATCCGACTGATATTGAAATTCTCAATCCTACAACGTTTTAAAATATTTCTAACGAGTGAATTGAAGAAGAGGAAGATAGTGATGACGATGTGGAATCATCACCAACTACTCTTTCCCAGGCCATGGATGGTCTAGAAATATTACGGAAGTATATTCGAGAACAATACGGAACTACACATGAGATTTTTTCTGCCAACCACTTTTTCCTACGAGGAATAATCTTAATATCAAGCATGCACTCGTTTATTAGTTAGAAATCCTGATATTTCTAGTATTTTGCCTAGATTCTACTCTTTTCTCATTTTTCACTTAGTATATGTTCCAGGCGTACATATTTTCGTCAAGATATACATAATTCTTCGATACCTCAAAGTTTTCTGCTTCACTGGGTGGTTTGAGTTATCGAAGTTCGACTGTATTATAAAAAATGAAATTTTCGAGAGAACAAGGAGTTTTTATGAAACGCAATTAAATGTACCTGAATTGCATGATGTAAAATATTAACTAGGGAGGACACCACCGCGACGAGCGAACGAAGAATGATGATTTTGGAAAAAAAGGGTGGGAATGAGGGGGCCACAACCATGGCCCCCTCTCGTGAGATCCAATGCACGGGAGTGGCTGTCTAGCGCGACGAAAACGCCCCAGTCGCGCACTCGCGAATAATAATCTCGCCGAAGAATGATCGGATTGGAAGAAATTCTTGTGCGTTACCCGTTTGGGCATTGTTACACAATCTGAGAGAAATTTGACATCACTTGAATTAAGAATGACGTTTATTATATGTGGGAAAAAATCCGGCAAGCGGGAAAAACCACTCAAACTGATAATTTATTTTATGAGAGAAAAGTAAAGAAGAAGTGCGGGAAGAGGTAGAGGGGTCTAAGAATGAAAATTGTTGTAAGACTCATTTAGTGAGGAAGTCTTTTGGCATTGCATGCTTGCAAAGCGGATCATAATCATATTTCCCGAGAGAGAAGATATGTTTATAAGGTGATAATGATTCTGATTCATAGAATTTAGTGGCGGTTTTTTTGGTATACTCTGAAATATAAGGTAATTGAAATTCTCTGTGAAGGACAGAGTTCTCGGTGTATCTGGGAGTTTTTGTGATGCGTCTGAGGAATTTTTTTTGTATAATCTGGATGTAATTGATGTTACTTTTTGACGCGCCACCCCAAATTGCGCAGGCGTAGGTTATGATTGGTCGGATAAACATTTTGTAAACTAGGATTCCATATTCAGGTTTAAGACTCGAGTGTCTATTTATAATGGGGCTTAAACGCGAGATAACCCCGAGAGCTTTTCCTTTAGTTTCATAGATATGCTGCTTCCAATTAAGACGTTTATGAAGTTTACCCCCTAGGTATTTTACGGAACTTTTCTATTCTATCGGTTCATTAAACATTTTTGGAGGATCTATTTTGACAGGCTTTCTGACTGAGAAAAGAATTGATTCTGAGTTTGCTACATTAATTTTTATTTTCCAAAGCTTAGCCCATGCCGCAATGATTTGAACAGCTTTGTTAAGTAATTTTAAGATCTTCGGAACTCACCAAGAGAATGTGAATAGTGCGGTGTCATCTGCATATAATTCAATTGTAACTTCAGGGAGCTCAGGTATGTCGTTCACGTAGATAATAAAGAATACCGGACCTAAGATGCTGCCTTGGGGCACACCCGCTCGGATAGGTTTCTCTTTTGAAAGTGTCTGGCCTATTTTGACTGAGAATTTTCGGTTAGAAAGATAAGAGTTTATAAAGAGGATGAGTCCTCTCGGTAAATTGTAGTTTAATAATTTTCTGAGCAGTCCCACATGCCAGACACTATCAAAAGCTTTTTCTGCATCGAGGAAAACAGCTTCAGTGTATTTTCTTTGATTGAAATTTAAGCTAATGGACTCGGTAAGCTTAAGCATCATGTGCTGCGTAGAGTGACCATTTCTAAAACCGTATTGTTGTGATTTAAGGATGCTGTTTTCCTGGGGTGATAGTTTACGCGAGTGAGTATTATTTTTTCGAAGATTTTGCTCATTGTATTAAGAAGACTAATAGGCCTGTAGCTCGTAGGATGATAAGGATTCTTGCCTTTTTTCTGAAAAACTAATATGTAAGCTATTTTCCATGAATTAGGAAAGTAGCTAAGTTGAATACAGGCATTGAAAATATTAGCGAGGAGGGTGAGACAAGAAATCGGAAGTTTTTTCCGGACTAAGTTTGAAATTGAATCAGGACCGGGTACTTTGTTATTTTTAGTAGTTTTAATTTGTTTTGTTATTTTCTTATGGGTTATTTTCTTGAAATTATAGGTGCTTGGGATTCTAAGAAAATCGGAGACAATCTGTTCACATTCCGCAGATTGAGAGATTATTATGATTTATAAATTCAAATAATTGTTTACCGATTTTGTTAGTTATTCTGCTATTCCAGACTAAGTGTTTAGCATTTAGGTCGACTGAAGCAATTACCGAGGGTGCAAGTTTGAATATTTTTCTGTAATCATTTTTTTTTTCAATTCGCGAGAGAAAGTCTGATAAAGCGAGACTACAGCATATGGATTCAGGTGACTTTTTATTTGTATGGATTTTCTTGGATTAGATTCGCGGTACCTCTATTTGAGTTATTTCTATATAATTTATAGCCACGAACAAGATTAACGCGTAGGGATGAGCGTAGTAAAGTTTCACTGCTCAAGCAAATGATGTTATTTTTGTAGAGATATGTGGCTAATTCGTGTCTTTTTTAAGAATACCTTGAGCATTCGAAAAAATTATTTTTAAAGTGTTATTATTGAAGGTGGCCATTTTCGATAGCATATGTGTAGCTCTTTTTGAGACATTTACCAGATTTATTTTAATAACTTGAGAGGGTGTGTTTTTATTTGCGTGGGTTCGGGAATTGTTTTATTCTGAGGGGCATGGATTTTCTTAGCGATTAATGCCTTAACTCGAATATTAGTAATTTTATGTGTTTTGACGTTCTGCATAGTTTGAGGCTTTATCGCTTATTCCTGTGAAGTGCCGGCGGCAACTGTGATGTAGAGTGGTAATGTTTGCGGTTGCGAGGCACTGTCTAGAGGGGTGCGTTCGCTTGCAGAATTTTCTTTTATTGTGATCTCTTTAGTTATTTTATTGGGAGCAATTTCCTTGGGCAAATTGTGTGTTTTAGATTTTTTATTAGCGGGTTTTTATGACGCTTGTTTAGAAGCAGAGCAACTTCTATAATTAGCGAGGTGGTCCCCAGCACAGTTAGCGCAAGTGGCCAGTATTGCACGTGTTTTTTTGGTGGCAGAACTTTGATACGCACCCCCACACATCACACATCGTGGAGTGGCGTGGCACATGTCAGAGACATGGTGGAATCTTTGACACTTGAAGCACTGTGCAGATTAGTCTGTTCTTCATACGAGCAACCAACGTAATTTTAAATCCTTACTCATTGAGTTCGGAGAGAACCGAGTCTTCCGAGTACACGACGGAGATATTTCTCATTACGAGCCTAATAGAGGGCGGGTCAATGCTTTTGTACAGGTAGTACTGAAAGCCTTGCGGCTCTAAGTTTAAAATGATTCTTCGACAATCTTCTATATAAGTTACGCAAGCAGAATAGATGTCTGAGATAAGACTATACACTATCGGTCTATGGTGCGTTGACTCTTTTAATTATTTAAGAAGGACTGTAGAGGGGTGATTTTCCTCATCTAGGATAAAATTTATTGGGGGTATTTTTCCCGATCCTATACTTGGATTTAAATTTTTAGGGGCAGCTTTAAAATTTTTATCAGTAGGAAATTGTAAGTTAGATACTGATCTGCTTACGACTGACGTTCTGGACGTCCTACTCCTTCCTCTAATTGAGGTGGCCGAAGATTGGCCACTGTGAACGCTATTCGAAGCGTTAGCTTTTTCCTTAGCGATCTTTCGCTTTTTGCGCCTAGAAGTGTAGACGGAGAATTCGCTGTTGGTTTCTTCCGTATCTATCTTGGTGATGGTTAATTTGCTGGGGCTGCTACTTCCTGCTTCGCAGGAAACTGGGTTCGTGCTCTGTGACATGGTCATCATAGAGCGGAAAGTTTTTAAATAATCAACTCAATGCGTCTGATGGACCAGCATCTCATTAATTTTTTGGAATTATCCAATCGCCAACACAAGTGAACAAAGAATCTAGAACTCGAAAGAAGTAAACCTCGAAAAAAGACGATGATTTTGGGGATTCCAGCGCCACTTTTATGCACACCGTGAATCGTATCCCCTTCAAGTCGTCGATAGTCAATGATCGATGCGTCCTTCTCTCTCTGACATTTTGAGTAAATCAGCAACGCGATCTCCATTCTTTGTCCCTCTAGCCAACGAGCGACGTGTGCTCCCTTCTCTGGCGACAGTGGTTCGAGAATGCATAAATGAGGTGAACTCAACTGCGCGAAACGCATTCAGCATCTAACTTTCGTAGTGATGAATCTATCACCGAATTTGGAATGGCTCGTACCAAGCAAACTGCCCGTAAGTCCACTGGAGGAAAGGCGCCAAGGAAGCAGTTGGCTATCAAGGCCGCAAGGAAGAGTGCTCCCGCCACCGGAGGAGTCAAGAAACCTCTTCGTTACAGGCCTGGAACTGTCGCTCTTCGTGAGATATGTCGTTACCAGAAAACCAACGAGCTTTTGATCCTCAAGCTTCCCTTCCAACGACTCGTTCATGAAGTCGCTCAAGACTACAAAAAGGACTTGCGTTTCCAGAGCTCTGCTGTGATGGCTCTTCAGGAAGCCAGTGAAGCTTACTTGGTTGGGCTTTTCGAAGATACCAACTTGTGCGCTATTCACGCCAAGAGAGTGACCAGCATGCCAAAAGACATCCGGTTAGCTCGCCGTATACGTGGAGAGCGTGCTTAATTCCAATCTGCATTAAACCTCTCACGAATCGCCCCTTTTCAGGGCCAACACATTTTACAAACGCAGGAGTGATTTATTGTTCACCATGTTTTTTTATCTGTATTGCTTTGCAATTAGAATTTGATAAACGTCAGAATCAAACGTAGCTTCCAATATTGCTGATCCAAGAAATTAGGATTACAGCAATAGGTTTGTATTGAATTTATAGAAGAAGCACGCTTATTACTGTGGCTCGAATTGCAAGCATTCTAGCCATCCACATTTTTAGTGCAGATGCAATTTTAGAAGCAGGACGCTTCTGCACGGAATATCGCAATCGACTATTTTTTAACTCGTGTAGCAACATGTGCAGACCAAAAATTCTTATTTTTCTGTTTTAACAGGTAATTCTCCTTGTTTGTTGACAACATAGAAATATTGAATTTTTCGCAAGAACCTTAAATTAAATTTTTGTTCCCTTTTAAAACAGTTAATTTATTAAAATGTGAAACTTATAAATTTAACAAAATTGCTGAAAATTTCGATGTGAATTTAGATTTAGAATCATCCATGGTCACCGAACGGATTTCTCAAAGGTTTCATCGCTCGGTTGCTTAATGTACAACAAATAACAATTCCAACTATGGTAAGCTATTTCAGTAAGTTTCAACAAATTAGAGACTATTTAATAACAATTTCAAATATTTTAAACGAATTAAAAATTTTGAAGTGCATACTTCAAGAGACTTCAATGAATTCATAAAGATTTCAGACGACGTTTGTACGCAAAAAATTATGAATTTATTTATGGCAGGGGTCTCCAGAAGTAGATCCTGTATCTACTAGCAATCCCAGCACAATAGGTCGGATCTACTAGTTTTGACCCTGAACTGCCAACCCTTTACCTGATTTAAGCCGCTGGGAACCCTTATTTCTATTTGAAGCTTCACGCTAAAATTAAGAATTATGAAATTAAATAATAAATGTTATTAGTTTTCGTTACTTTAACACTGCTAAATAAAATATTCGCTGCAATTTTAATTTTTTATACTCACAATTTAAATTCCCTAAAAATCTTTTTGTTTATAAATAAAATTGAAATTTTATTTTCAGACTTAAATTTACCTAAAGAATATTTTAATTATATAATTATTACAATTACATGAAAAATTTTCTTTCGACCGAAAACTAAGGAAATTTCTGACCCCTCGAAAAAAAAATATCAGTTTGAAGGCTCAGGGATCCCTTTTTTCTGGTTTAACTTTACACACCGTGAAATACAAAACATTTGAACTAAGCAATTGCCAATAATTGTTCACAAAAGAATTGAAATCGCATTAATTCTTTTAAATAAAAATAATTTTCAATTTGATTCTACCTTAAAATACAGTAAATGTTTCAGTCAAAGTTGTTAAAAACTATACAATTTTAAATTTTAATATCATTGAAAAAATTAGAATTGATTCCACAGATTTTTCCAAAATAAAAAAATTATATTTTCGACGTTTTAACCATTCAAAATGTAAACAATTTTAATTATAAACCTTTAAAATAAAATAAAATATTTAATAAAAAGCACTTTTAATAGAAAAGTTTCAAAAAACGCTATCGCAGGTGAACGGGTAAACTTGAGAGAACAAATGTGTACATTGGTATTAACAGATTGAAAAATTGTAATTTATTTATTTTTTGTATATCTGCTAGATATAATAATTTAATCAATTATTTAAGTCCATTTAACAATCTTTTAAACTTAATATTGAAAAATTTGTTATTATGGATTTTTAAATTGATTATGTTTTTAATATTAGGTAATAGAAACCCAAGGACGCGTGAATTTCTTGCTACTTTTTAATAGTTTATATTACTCTATTGTGATATAATCTTTTACGCGATTATAATAATTATATAATTAAAAGATAGTTCAGATAAATTTAAGTCTGAATTTGAAAGTTATATTTGGAATTATTTATAAACAAAAAGATGTTTAGGGAATTTAAATCGGGAGTAAACAAAATTTTAATTTATTGAATATTTTATTTAGTAATATTGTCACGTCCCGAGACTTTTATAATAATAATAAATAATTATAAAAAATGGATTATAATTACATAACCATTATATTTAATAATAACTCAACAAGTTAAAGGATTATATTCAACATCCAATTATTATTGTAAACAAAACCTAGTACTGTTAAAATCATTTGTAAAGATCAGATTTGTAAAGAAACGACGCAACAGTGTAAGGTGAACCCAACAGCACAAAAAAATCTACGCATCATCTTTTGCACAAAAAACAGGCACACGTTAATTAAAAAGCAATAAATTAATTGACAAAGAAACCAGAAAAGGCAGCTGCATTTTCAATCTCATATGCTGACAATATGCTGGTACCTATAAGTACGTACACATCGCAGTAAACAAAAATAAGCGATACACATAAATATTCGCATAGCTAACAAAACCAGCAGACTATACACTCACTGAAAAGCAATAAATTAATCAGCAAGCCAAGACTGAAAACAGACAAGATTTTCAGTCCCATACGTTTACAAAATGCTAGTACCTACACCACATGTACATCCTTCAGTCATTCTGACCTACAGATTTCTATGACGGAGACCAGCATCTTAGATCTAAAAGCAATAAACAGCTTAATAAAGATGACAGCTATAGGAGGGTGAGCCGTTCACACACAACCAAAAGGACACACGCAAACCTTACGCTCTTCTACGCATCATAATAGCTTACCCTTGGACACCTAGGAAGGGATACCATATATTTTGGTAACTGCGCCATTCTCCATATTCGCGCACATCAAGATTCCTAATCACTGATTGGCTATCTCATTAATTACCCCCATGGTACTTTGGATATATAGGCATATACATAATTCTAAACGCCCATTGAACAATTAGGGTCTTACCACTCTTCTACCTAATTGATTGACAACGCTGATTGGAACCAAGAAGAATCCCTACTTCTAAAACCACTCACCCCTACGGGAATCTAAGAAGGGATCTTGTGAATAAATACAGCGGATTCGGAAGCAGAAATCAGTTTAGTTCCAGTTTCAGTTTAGCCGATTATACTCCAGCTTCAATCTTTACCCCAGTCACAGTTCAGTCTCAGTTCAGTGTCAGACAAATCCAGATTATAAAGAATCTTTGAAACCCTAAACTCCGGTCCAGCAGTGTTGGCCCGTCAACCATTTAAATTTACAAATTCACGAAGAATAGCTTCTGTGTGGAACTCTGAGTCGACCACACCTGCCACAAAGGAATAACGCAGTCCAGATACGCTGACCTTGCCATCTCAGTCTGCAGAGCCATATTCAGCGCCATCCACCCTCTGCGGGTACCCATACAGGGTGTCAACAGAAGGACGGGCTACTTTCGATTCAAGGAACAAGAGGGCGAATTATCCACTCTCTACAAAAGGGAACTTGTAAATAAACCAAGGAATCAAATGATTTCAAGCAATTCGGAGATTTATCAGGAAACGTCGATCAATCTGGTCTTTATATTTAAATTCTCTTAACACTTAAATAATTATTCATCATTTTATATATTATAACATCTTTGATTTATTTGGTGTATCTGGTAGTTATCCTCATCCCAGTTCTCTAATTTATTTAAAATTAGATTCTTAAACGAGGAACCACTTGGAATAAAATAAAGGACAAGGTAAGTTACATCTCGTAGAACGTAACATTATTAAAGTAACGAAAACTAAACATTCATTGTTTTATTTTATAATTCTCAATCTCAGCGTGAAGTTTCGAAAAGAAATCAGGGAGTAAAATAGGACCACTTTGAGAAATTTGAAATGGGGGTAATCCGCCATAACAGGTACTATGTGAAATTTGGAGTGGGGGTAATCCACCATGACAGGTACTATGGGAAATTTGGAGTGGGGGTAATCCGCCATAACAGTTACTATGGGACATTTGGAGTGGGGGAAATCCACCATGACAGGAACTATGGGAAATTTGGAGTGGGGGTGCCCCATGGCAGGTACTCTGGAGAATTCGGAACGGGAGTTGACCTCTACCCTAGAAAATTACCTAAATTTTTTTGAATTTCAAAATTTTACTAATTTTTAAAAACTTTATCAACTAAAGTAATTGTAAAAATTGTACCATTTTTCAATTTTAGAAATTTCAAAAATTGTACTAATTTTTAAAATTTTTATCAAGTTTACTAATTTTTAAAATTTTTAATTATTTTTTTTGGAATTTCAAAATTTTCCTAATTTTCAAAAAATTTTATCAACGTTACTAGTTTTCAAAATGTTACCGATCTCACTTATTTTTAAAATTATATTATTTTAAAAAATTGTAGTCATTTTTTCCAAAATGTTTCTAACCTAACTTTTTAAAAGAAGTTTTTATAAATAGTTAAAGTTAAAAAGACAGGTGATTTAATTAAAACGTGTTTTTCCTGGTTACATTTGTTTTTATTTTATTTTCGCTAAACAATTACATGTAGGTTCTTAATTCCAGCGATAGAAATATATGTACTAACAGAAAATGTAATTACTCTAATATCAAGTACTTTACTGCTGCTGCGACATAGAATGTATACAAACTAGTTATTTCTAAAAACACTAAATGAAAGTATAAATCAACAAATGACTTTGGCAATTGTTGTTTAATTTTCTCGCTATAATATTCGAATTGAACCGCAATGATCTGGCGGATAAGCATTTCACTAGGATATTGAACGCTCTTTGTCAAAATGTACTTATATTTCTCATCTATTAGAAAATTTAAACACTTTTCGATATCAGCAACATGTCTTTCTAGTCTTCGTAAACATTAATCGACTCAAGCAACAATCTGCTTCAGTCCATCAAAAGTAGTTTTCTGCATCACTATAGTCGGTCTGTATTCCTTGGTCCTTTTTTTTATTAACTTTATCTGCAGAAATGTCAAATACGATCGCCCTGCAGAGTCGAGAGAAATGACCTTTAAAGTCGAGTTGACTAGTTTTATGACGGGTTAGAGGTTCCCATTCGGCAACTCAAGTCCCATCAAAACATGCTTTGTACAGGAGTTATTCAATGAGTAGAGTGAAGCCATTAGTAAGTGATTAACAGGCTTGCGTGCGACCTCGCCAGCAGGTACTCCAAGTAACCGGCGTTTCACGGCAGACCGTACACCTGCTGTGTCCATTGAGACTGTATATGAATCCATGGCTGCAGTGACGTGGACATCGGCAGTATCAACGTTAGGTGTTTTGTTCTCAGACCCATTTCTCCTCTTCTGAATTTGAAAACTCGAAGATACACGATTGCCGGTCGGAGCACTTCGTCGATTCTATTTATATATCTAACAGCTAACTGCTTTGA
>NC_046663.1:110231730-110233631 GCF_010883055.1 Belonocnema kinseyi
AAAAATAAATATAAATATAATATATTAATATAATATAAATAAATATAAAAAAAATAAAATAATAATAATAAAATAATAATGGTGAGGAATGAATACAACATTGAAAAAATAAATAAATAAACCTTCTCAAACTTACCACTCACATCCAAATGATCTTCCCTCATATGTGCCTCTCCAGTCATCTGACAGCCATCCTCATCGTAATCATCTTTCACTTCCTCATTTGCGTTCTTGTCATCATATTTTCGCCATTCATCACATCGGTCTCACCTTTATCTCTGCTATTCAAATCAGGTGAATATTCACCGTCAGTGGCTTGACTGTGCTCTTCAATTTGAACAGTGCTCGCCTCTGAATCGGCATCTGATTCACTGAATTCCGATGATGAAGATGCTAGGACGTGATCACTCTCGTCCATGGAATCGTCAGATAAAATTGGATCGTATTCATCGATGCGATTATCCCTGTTAAAATTTCGCGTTGCACAACATAAAACAATTACGTACACGAATAAAAAAACACACTGTACTTCACTTTGATAAAAATACTTTTTTTATGAATAAATTCTTACCATTTATTTTTGCATGAATTCTCGCATCTACCTGCGTAAATTTTTTTAAGCCATCTCTACGCTATGCGCAGAGTCCCTATTCTCCATAAACAATGCACACTTGGACAGTTTACTAACTAGACGAAGAAACAAATTTACCTCCAAGTATAAAAAATTTCCGGTACCTTTAAAACTCAAACATCGCTGTAGGAAAAAGGGGACGCCAATATTTTAGTGAACTATGTAAACTCGGAAACCCTTTAAATATTCGTTAGGCTTAGTAATACATGTCACTGGCTTCGGAGGCTATTGCGCACAGGATATAGAAAAAGAGTTAGGACTAATGTTTCACTGGACAAAAGTAGATATTGACATCACATTGGGCACAAAATTTGGCGACGTCTTTATGACATCGTTAAGAAATCTTTACGACAACTCTACGACATCCTATGTCCATGCCGCTAAGGTGTCTTTACGACATCTTAAATGATTCGTATGATCTGACGATGTCTTTACGATATCGCGAAGACACCGAAACGACATGGGCATAGGGTGTCGTAAAGTTGTCGTAAAAATGTCATAACGATGTCGTAAAGACGTCGCCAAATTTTGTACCCACTGAGATTGTAAAAACCTGACATTTTACACGGGTCTCCGCCTAAAAATAAAAAAAAGGTTATCGTGTAATCCGATTTACATGGACAATTCTTCGGAAAAAAGGTTTTCCTTCCAGTACACGTGCTCTTAGCTATAAATCTCATTTCAAAGTACGAACTTCCGAAACTTTAAAATATTAGTCGCGGTATTTTACCAGTACAATCTTTGATTTTCTAATTTATGACTGGCACCTGCGTTTTTGAAGAAAACTTGTTTTCACCGTAGATATGCTTGATTATTATTTATTACATTTTCAAATACGCTCTTCTCTTAAAAAGTACATAAATTTACCTTTTTAATGACAGTTAAACTGGCCCTTTGCGCTTAAGAAGAGCGAACTCAGGTACTTTACCAAGAATTTAGAAACCTTTTAAAAATTTTTAGGTTTTCCTGAAATAAATAAACTATAAAGAGTACTCTATTCGTTTTATGACTTTTGAGACAAGTATTTAAAATTTTTCCACGATAATTCTTTCGACCAGTGGGAGAAACCGGTTTATCCGGTATGTGTCATCGTCACATATGGTGGGGAGAAACAAAGGTCCAAGGATGTATAAAAGCGGGTGAGAGCTCTACTTAGCATTCAGTCCACTGATCCCAGATCTGAAACGAGATGCGGTCCAATACTATGACAGGGCTATATCCGTGTGAATATAGTAGGAGACGCTGTAAATGACTGAGTTGCGCGCGCAAC
>NC_046663.1:110233731-110265555 GCF_010883055.1 Belonocnema kinseyi
GTAAAGGTACATTGAAAAATTTCCAGAGGTACCGGCTCAGGGATCGAACCCCGGACCTCTGAGGTGAAGTCCAAGTGTCTAACCAACTGAGCCACCCAGGCTTCTTTATTTATTATTATTATTATTAAAAGACAAATTTCAGCTAGTGATTTTTACAAAAAGTTTTTAAAATACGAGAAAGGGTTGTTGTATATTTTTAAATATGCTTTTCACCCATTTATATTAAATCAGACTAAAAATAAAAAATATAATTACAAAAGGAAAACTATTTTCATTTAAATCTGAATATTTTTCAAAGTTTAAAAAGTATTGGGAATGGTGGCCGGAAATTTCGTCGCCTGGTGCTGAAAACTGGAACTAGAAAGAATAGGTATACTTTGCAAGATGTATTTTAATTTTAGTATAAAAGTGTTTTTACGATTGTTTCGTAAAGTCTGAAACAATGATTAAATACAAGAAACAAATATTCATGAAAAACAATGCGTTTTGGATAGAATTTCCATCTTATACAGTAAAAACGCACATTTTTCAAAAAAATGTAATTTTCGATACATTGTGAGCTTAAATAAACTCTAATTCATGTGTGTAGTGACAAGCTTTAGACAGTTTATGCAGAGAATGCAAGTAATAGGTGATTGGAAGTGAAATACGATTTCTAACCTAACTTTTAGATCACCTTTTCAAATAGCAAATATTTCATGCATAAATTAATAAAAATTTACTTTGAGGTCATTTTTTCTTCAAAATAAGTAAATTTAAGTTTAAGATCTATTGAAAAGTCACAATAAATAACACTTTAATTAGCATTTTAATATAATTAAATGTCTAAAGTCTATTTTCTGTTTTTTATAGAGAAAAATGGTTTATGCGATGTCACTTTTTTTATTATCACAATTGTATTTTATTTTGTTTGAATTTAAAAATGGTTTTTATTATATCACGTTTACAAATACATGTAATATTCGGAAGTTATAACCAATATTAAATATTTAATTACATGGTAGTTTTATTGCAACGGTCAAAAGTTTTAAAAAATATGAGACGTATAAGCCTGTTGTCTGCTACTCATAGGCGATGCGCTTGAAGTGTGTACAGCTTTAAAAATTATTCTTTTAATTTTTTTAATTTTTTTTAGATAGCGAAATGGAAAAAGAAACAGAGGAAGAGGTGAATGAAGATGACTAGGACGCGTCAGGGGAGGATATTGATGTTGAGACTTGTGAAGACGAGGATGCGGAGGAGATTGACGTTGAGGCTTGCGAGGAGAACGAGATAGAAATGGATGAGAGGAGTGCAGCCACGAACGAGATTTACCACTCACAGCTGCGATTGCATGAGCAGATGCAACAGCAGAATTTATTGGATCATTAGCTGCAACAGAGACAATTAATCGAAGACCAGGTTCTCAATGAGTTTCATCATCAGCAGTTTTTGTATCCAGAGTCGTTAGATCAGCATATATAAACTGGTGGTACGCAAACTGGTAGCAGAGAGAGCTTTTTTGATATTAAATGGGATAGGTTTCGCTATTTTGAAAAATACCTTACAAATTGTGGTTTATCGATATTTTTAAATACTTCATGGATTCTATCGATAGTTCTGATGATTATGTTAGTATAAAAATTAATGCGGACATTTTTACTAAAGGAGCTGATGGTTTTCCTGTCGCCCAGTACGTGATTTAAGATTCGATGTACCTTGGGATCTTATTTTCAAAATTATTCAAAGTAATGAAGAGTTCAAACTAGATAATTTCTTTATTATTACTTTAAATACTGTGAAAGATATACGTGGTGCTGGTCGAAAGGTACTGGCACACGAGGGTATTACAAAAGTAAATTTTGAAAATCCAAAACAGTGATAACTTATGTCTTCCGCGTTCTATTGTGACTTCATGTGTATTCAAAGAGCGGAGTACAATTCGCAGTGGGTCTTTACATACAAAATGGGAAAGTGTGAGGGTACCGAAGGGAAAATTACATCGTGAACTAGCTACTGAGCTAGTTCGTAAATCGGGTGTGACAATCCCTGAATCCGGTTGCGAAATATTTGAGTTGAAGATTATTGAAAATTACCTCTTGCGTGAGAGAATCGCCTTAGTTATTTTTGATTTTAGTAATTTTGGCATGGGTAAGGCTCCACCACTATATAACGGTTCCACGTTGCTACAGATAGAGGGCAAACGGTATGATATAGTATATATATAATGTTCTATCCGAATAAAAATCCCTTTAAGCCAATTTTATGTTTAAAAGCAGCCGTGGGTAACCGAGAGTTTTGCATCCCATACAATACAAGTTATACCACCGAATCTCTGTGTAGTTCAGAAAGTCTGATCTGACTGTTTACTGATTGAAAATATGAATGATTCTTGTAAATATTGTGGTGTCCGACATTTAGTATTCAAAAAGGATGAAGTTATACAGGATTTTATAGAGAATGTAATACACGAGGGGAAACAGTTTAGTCAGACAATTTGCATTGCACACAATGCAAAAGGGTTTGACCTACAATTTATTCTTAGATACCTAGTAGATGTTAAAGGTACCAGAATCCCTCCGAAAGTAATATTGAATAAATAGTACCAAAATCATGCTCATGCAGGTCGGGGAATCTAAATTCGTAGATAGCTTGAACTATATGTCTATGCCTTTAAGTGCTCTCCCGAAAGAATTCGGTCTCACTGGAGAGCATTCAAAGAAAGGCACATTCCCACATTTTTTAATAGACCAGAGAATGATTTGTATGTAGCTCCTTAGCCACCGGTTGAGGATTACTCTCCGGACACCATGAGTATCGAGGCTCGTAAAGAATTTTACGAGTGGTACGATGCATGTAAAAACGACTATGTTTTTTATTTTAAAAAGGAAATACTAAAGTATTGTGTGAGCGATGTGACAATACTTTGTCTCACCTGTCTAGCATATAGAACAATTTTTTTTAATGTGGTAATGTGTGTCCTTTTGCTGAATGCATTACTATCTTTTCTGCTTGTTCAAAAATCTACCGCAAGAATTTCCTTATCCCTGAAACCATTGGTATTATACCGAGTGGTGGATACATACGAGCTGATAAGCAGTCTTTTAAAGCCATTGAATTGTTGTTATGAGTAGACGAGAAATTGGTGTGGAAATTCAACACACAGCAAGGTCTCGTGAATTCCGTCTACCAGAGGGATCGCTAGTTGACGGGTACTATATAGATGGTGATGAAAAGCGCCATGTTTTGCAGTTTCATGACTGCCTTCGGCATGGGTGTGTGGATTGTTACAAGATAAATCGCGATTAGAAATTAGCATCCGGGGATACAATTGATATGCCTTATGAGAACACTCGCGCCATGAGTGAAAATATTCGAATAGCCGGTTACGTACGAACCGAAATATGTGAGTGTAAATATGATAAATTTAAGAAAAGTTCACCCGGTGTGAATGAGTATTTTAAAAATCATCCCTTACTTCACTAGGATGCGTTAAATCCACGTGAAGCGTTTTTCGGTGGACGTACAGGAAATACAGTTTGATATTATAGAATTAAAAATAATGAAAAAATCCGATACATGGATGTTTGCTCATTATATTAAGAAAATTCAGAGTAGTTTGACTAGATTAGTTTGTTTGTTTTTCTGTAGAAAATAACCTTTAAAACTATGTATAAAATCTCTCCCTCTCTCCGCCTGCATGTGTTATAAGGAGATGGGTTCATGACTTCAGCTGGAAGAACATGTATGTATATTTGAATAATCATTTGTTAAATCATAAAATTGTATAATTAACACTTTTCCATATTTTTTGTTAACTGGGATATCTATGGGTAACCTATTTGCCACGTAGCTATTCGGCTTGTGTCAGAGCCTGTGCACAGGCTCTGATAGCACGGCCACCGTCACCTGGCATTCAGCCAATACATGGCCTATGGCAAATGGCCTTTCCGGATGAGGACAGACCACCTCTGGTTTTTTACTGAGGCTATTTTTGTACATACCTCCTGTAAATAGTGTAAAATAAATATTATTATTCTTTTATAAATTGTTTTTATGATTTAAAAACAAATATCCAAATATTTACATTTTTTCCTGTTTATCCCTTCGAATTTGTAAATCACATTACATTTTTATAATAAAAAAGATAAACTAAAAAATAGTTTCAACAGGATTAAAATAAAATATTTGTAATGAAAGTAGCAGAAGTAGCATTAGGAGTAAACTTTATTTAATATGAATATCAGTGATCAAACTAAAAGATGAGTATGTATTTTAAACTTTATTTAAAAAGACTCTCCCCGGAAGCGCGGGCGGGCTGGTTGGCGGGCGCAGACCACAGGCGCTGAAAATTAGCTCATATCAGCGCCACCGTATCGCGAAGTCTGGGTTATAAGCTCATTACCCTGGCCGCTGCAACCAGGCCTATTAGCTTATTCGCCTGTGTGCAACGCCCGCGGGGGAAAATATAAGCTTATTGATGTACATTTTGATTTAATTTTACCATCGCACTTTACGATTATCTTTAAGCCAGTAAAAATCAGATAAAAGGGGATTACAATGTGTAATTTCTTTATTCTTCAACATGGATCCAAGGTGGAAACATCCATTTACGTCTATAATTTCTGGTCCGATGGGTTGCGGTAAAACGGGTTTTGGGAAAAAATTTCTTGAAAATATTAATTTAATGTGCTATGTTGTATTTTCTCGCATAATTTTATATTATTCAGAATGGCAGTCATCCTATAAACAGTACGGGGAAAGAGTTCAATTTCATGAAGGTTGGCTCAAGCACCAGATTATAGCAATGATCCTCGATCCAAACTTATAATTTCAGACGATCTTATGCGTGAATCGTCAAATAACATAGTCGTCGATCTTTTCACCAAGGGAAGTCATCACAAAATCGAAAAGAAGAATGTCAAAAAATTACAGGCTCCCTATCATCTGGTTACAGATCAACGACGCGCTGTTTTAAAAAAAGCTAACCCACAACTCGTTAAAAGTATCTGTGAATGTGCATTGCATATTTTACATGGAAACGTTTCTCTAAAACAAACCAAGAAGCGAAAATTGAAAAAAACATAGATATGTATTAAGCAAATTAGTATCACCACGCGGTTCATGAAACAGTAAAAAACGCTTTATTGTGTAAAAAGGAGAGGGATTTTTCCCACTTTTACTAGCAACAGTCCTTGGTACCCTCTTTTCCAACATGTTTTCATCTTCGTAATTATTTGTGATATTTTCTCAAATGGAAAATGTTAAGAAAATGGTACTTGTACCAAGTGATAGTGTCGAACAAATTAAGCTCCAGTCGTACCCACAACAACAACGACAACAATTGACCAATTTTGTTACCTCAAAAACACCTGGAAATGCAACTTCCAGACTCGACGATGAGATGAGTAAAATTTTATACTCTCCATTATACACTGTTGAACGTAAAAAGTGGAAATTATATCAGCAGGTTTTACAAAGGTTTTTGATCTTTACCAATGAAGCGAAAAATTTAATTGGAAAAAAAGAAGGAGATGAAGGATGCTCTTGATGACAAATTAAACAGTGCTCAAAATGAAATGACGTCCCGAATGAAGACGACGATAATTTGACTCTACCCATCTCGGATATTATTGCCTCCGTGCCAAAAACTTGTAGGGAGAAGAGTGAATATTTGCTTAAAAGATTACAAGCACCAGAGGTTAAAAATAGAATAAAATGGGATAAACAGGGTGTTGTATTTATCAACGGAGAACGTGTCGAGAAATAAAATATTTCAGATTTAATGAACGATGCTATTAGGTATAGGAAATCAGTTGCTGTGCCAGGAAGACGTAATTTTGCAAAGTTTGTTCAAGGAATGAAGACACTAAAAGAAATTGTTTGCAATCGTGAGTACTGGAGATCAAAATCACATGCATCTGTAGCAACCTTATTAAACAACACGCATAAAGTTCTACGTGGCAAAAATCTAGAAAACTTAATGAAGAAGATGCGGATAAAACTATAGAATATCAGTCTCTCTTGAGCAATGGCGAGAACTGGGAGAGTACCAACGACTTAGAAGCTGCAGATGACGATGATGATACTATTAAAGGTAATACAAAACGACGCATCTGGCTGAATTTTAATTTTTAAAAAATGAAACAATTGGAAGACATATATTATGACACTTCGCATGAGGCTTCTTACGCAGATGTAGAAAAGATTGCCAAGTCTGCACGGAGAAATGTTTCACGTAAGCAAGTAATTGACTGGTTAAAGTGTCAGGATGCATACAATCTCCATCGACATATTAGACGTAAATTTACTAGGCAACATTACAGTGTGTGTAATATTGATTATGTTTCGGAAATTGATCTAGCAGACGTAAGATCTTTAAAAAGCTACAATGATGATTTTTCCTATCTACTGGTTGTCATTGACGTTTCTAGCAAGTTTGTCTGGGTTGAACCACTTCAAAGTAAAACTGCATCTGAGGTTAAAGAAGCATATGAACGAATTCATCATAGAACCGGTGGTAGAACACCAGTGTGCCTGTAGAGTAATAATGGAAAGGAATTTATTGGTTAGTTTTGCAAAAATTCTTGTCAGATATTGAAATACAATTTCGTGTTACACGGGATCCTAGTATAAATGCCGCGATTGTCGAACGTTTCAATCGTACTCACAAGGAGCGTATGCGGCGGTACTTTACACACCGTAATACTTATCGATACATTGATGTTCTCCAACCAATAGTACATGCATATAATAATGCTCGTCATTCAAGCACACGTATGACGCCATCTATAGTAAATCTCCAAAATGCTTCTGTAGCTTGTGCGAATATACGACGACGATTTATAAGAGAAGCCGGCCGTAAAAAAGTACCTATATACAGTGTGGGCGGTGTTTTACGCATCAGTCTTGCTAGAGACATCTTCGCAAAAGGATATCAAGCTATCTGGACAGAGGAACTTTTTGTTATTAAAAAATTTATCACCTAGAGAAAGCATGCACCTATCTTACACGAATTGAACGATTTAGCTGGAGAGGATATTGATGGAATTTTCTGCGAACTAGAATTGGCTGATGCTAAAAATAAGGACGTAGAAAACGACAAATTCATTGTTGAAACGTCAGGGGGGCGAGTACATTGATCTTGCACATACACTTCTAAGTGTAAGAGTCAAATTAATCACTCCTAAAAAAACTGCAGAAAATACTTCGAGTGTAGAATCCGTTGGCCCTTTCAATAATTTACTGCATTCCATGTTTAAGCAATTGGATGTATACTTTAATCAGAAGCCTGTCTCACTACCCAATAATACATATGCATACAGAGCCTACAGTGAATCTCTGACTAACTATGCGCCAGCAGCGAAAAAACGTAATCTCACATCAGCATAATGGCTTGACGATACGGCAGGTAAAATGGATGACCTAACAATGCAAAACCAGGGTCTCGTCGATCGACGACTTATACTGGGTGAAGGAGGACAAATTCATCTGATTGGTCATTTGCACAGTGATTTTTTTAAACAGGATAAATATATTTTGAATGGTGTTGAACTTAGAGTTCGACTGGTGCGTTCTAAGGATGCTTTTTGTCTTATGGATCCTATTAACCGGGCTTATCTCCATATTGAAGAAGCATCTCTTCTTATTTGGCGTGCAAAAATCAGCCCTGGAGTTCTGCTTGCACAGGCAAAAGCTCTTTTTCAAGGTACGGTCAAGTACCCACGCACCAGAGTAGAGGTTAAAACACTCACAATTCATTCTGGTGTTGAAAGTGAAACTCCCGATAACGTTATACTCGGCCACCTACCTAAAAGGATCATCATTGGATTTGTCAAAAATGACGCATTTAACGGTCATCGTAGTAAAAACCCCTTTAACTTTAGACACTTTAATATCAATCATTTCTCTCTCTACGTGGACAGTATGAAAATCCCGTTAAAGCCTATGCAACCAGATTTCTCAAAAGGAAATCGATACATTGATTCTTATCATACTCTCTTTTCCGGGACGGGGATTCATTTCATAAACGAGGGAAATGATATTTATCGTTTGGATTATGCAAATGGATACTGTCTCTTTTCATTTGATCTTCCTCCTGATCTTTCTGCAAAATGTCAATCACACTGGAATCTCGTTAAACATGGTAGCCTTCGCATTAAGCATCGTGTAGAAGGAACACTACAACAAACTATTAATTGTATAATCTACGCAGAATACGACAATGTCTTGGAAATTGACGCGTCCAGACAGGTTATAGTATATTACAGCTGTTAACACCTGCAAAGACCTGTATAAACCTGTTTAACAGAACCGGTTTTCAACATCAGTTGAACATAGAGGGGGGAAATGACGAATGTGTACCCGAGTATATAAAATGCTCTGCTTAGTTGTCTGTAGTCTCTCGTAAAGGTATCTTCATCCTCACCTCTACTCTTAAATGTAAAAAAATGGACTATATAATCGACATACAAGGCTTTCGAGATATAGATGACCAGTTGATACCAAAGGAAGTGGCGGTTGTTGCTGTTGATCATAAATACATAGCCCATTGGATTGTTGGACCGCCATATCCCCTCTCTGAACTTCTTGCACGTTCAAAATCACAAAACAACTGGCTAACCTGTCACTATCATGGAATTGAATGGTTCTATGGAGATATCCCACTAAAGTTTTTATATTGAAACCGAGAAGTTGCCAAAACTGCATCATAGATTTACACACGTCGTCGGAAAAAGCCTCGCTTTTACAGAAAGTCACCAGCAGACAAATCATCAACTTGGAAGGAGTAAATTGCCCAGCCTTCAAAAGTCTCGACGACAGGAGAGATTTCTGCTTTCTCCATAGAGTTAGAAAGGAGGAAATGTTCAGATGTGCTCTCAACAATGCTATGAAACTATACCATTGGCTTTGAAGACACCGACAGGAAGAAATTCTTTGTAAACTATCAAACAGAAAGTCTATGTACGGAAAAACAATAATTGCCAGGAATTCAGTTCTAGATGGTGCTGTGGTCAAAACTGAATCTTTAGATAAGACAACTGATTCTAAGTCTTGTCTTTACGAGATTGTTAACATTGAATATGCACAGTCTAGAAATGTTGCAGGTAATTCAGATTTTACAAGTACCCACGATTGGTGTATACCCAGCAGATCAAATTCCCAAAACCTGACAAGACCGTCTGCAATAGTGGTTAACACTGACGACCACACTCAGCCTGGTTCCCACTGGATCGGAATCCATATCGACAAAACCGGCAGAGAAACCTACTTTAACAGTGACGGGATACCGCCTCTTATTGGTCAACATCTTCATCGTCTACGTAGAAACTCCAGCCTCTACAGAACAGAGTACCTCTTCAGCTGTATGCCGTCAGTTTTGTGTCATTTTTCTTCAGCATATGTGTAATGTTGGTACTTTGCGTCATTTCATTGATATTTTTATGGACAATCTATCAGATAATCATCGAATTGTAGTCAACTTTCACAAAAGACCTTTAGGTAAGTATAAACTCAAAAGAGTTAGTGCTCCGGATTCTAAACATGTAGGTAGATGTGTTTGCTCACTGCGAAATAAAAATCTGTTTGAATCATGTGTACAATCATGCTCGTCGAAACTCGCTGCTTTGTACCTTTTGTAAATATTATGTATATGTGTATATTCTATAGGTGATTTTTTTTCTCTTCTCTCATGTAGAATAGTTAGCCTCGCTACCTTAAAAGTGTACTCTTATTTATAAAATAGAATTACGAATGTAGATGTATTTTTACTACGTTTCTCAGGTACCTTTATTTATATTGCTAGAATTAAGAATGTATATGTAATTTTTTTTAGTTACGCATGTCTGCATCCAGGGTAACTTTTCGCGGTTATGGCGGGTAGCGGAGTGAACCTGCGATTTGGCTAAGTCCCTGGAGTACGGCTTTGATGCTGTCATGGAAGGTGCATGCAAGCATTTTACGATGCAGAGTAGGATCCTCAGTATCGGCAGCTGGTCAGACTGAGAAAGCGGGCCCACAGGTATCGTCATTAGGCGACAGCCGTTTAACATTTGTTGGTGACTTTGCTAACGTGGAATTTAATGCTACAAGAAAGCGACATGTGGTTTCGCAATCACATGATTGTCATTTTTTAAGGTTGTGTGAGAACCCTGACGTACTGGAGGTTTTTAGACCTCGAATTCCGATTCAGAGACTCCAAAAATATAATAAACATGATCAAAACTTTTCTATTAAAAATTAAAAATTACTTTTTATTTTAAAAGTTTTTTTTTAATTTAGAAAGTTTATAATTCAAAAATTTTACATTTTAAATGGGAAAAATGAAGGAAAATAATTTTTTTAATTTTAGATGAATTTGTGGAATCAATTTTTATTTTTTTATATGTAATAAAAATTTCAAATTCTACAATTTAATTAGCTTTGACTTTAAAACATTCAATGTAGTTTAAAGTAGTATCAAATTGAAAATTATTCTTATTTGAAAGCACTAATGCAATTTCAATTTCTTTGAACTTTAATTTATCAATTTCTTACATTTTTAATTTTTTATATTTTCGAGATTTCACTCTGAAATAATTTAATTTACTGATTCTTAATAAAAAAACTCTTAAATTTTGAACGCTTTAAATTTATTTTTGGTCACTGATTTTTATTATTATTAGTATTTTTTAAATTATTTGGTATTATTTATTACGAAACCATTTATCGGCAATTGCTTAGTTCATATACTTTAAATAAAAAAACGTATTTCAAGGTCTGTCAAGTTCTACCAGAAAAATGGTTATTTTATTATTTTTTGGCTGGAAAACTTCACTAAGGCGGGAGGCGGGGTATGATCCGAAGGCGTAAAAATATAAAAAATTGAGCCGTTGCCAATCGATTTTCGGAGACGCCTGCGAAAAAATATTGTTGTATCTGTAAAATCGCAATAACAAAAATCGATCGGCGAGATCTTTGCATTCTTGCAGCAGCCTTCTTTTTTCGGAGCAGCTAGTTTCTTCGCAACTTCAGTTCCTGCTGATTTTTTTTTTTTGCAACCTTCGATGCAGCAGACTTGACAGATTTTGGCTTGCTATTCTTTACTGCTAGCTTAAAAGATCTTGAAGCTGAAGATCCTGAAGATCCTGAAGAGGTAGCAACCGCTATTTATCATACATGGTTTGTGCGCCCCTGGACGGTGTAGAAAGATCACCGCGCTCTTGTGTTCATTTTTACTTTTTTCCTCAGGGTGATTGTGACGGCTTTCGAAACTTTTAAATCATTTAAGGATTATTATAACTATTCTTAACAAAAGACGTATATCTATCTCGCTAAAGAGGTATTTTTTACGTAATATAACAAAAGAACTAGATCTATATGTAAAAATTAAGACCCTGAAAATATCACTTCTTTGGAAGTATACTTCAACTGAATGAAGGTTAACATTAATGAAAATGGTAAAAAGGAAGCTTAAAACCAACATATGGAAAAATGTGGAAAGTGGCATATCGGTTATAGTTTGAAAAACGAGAACACGAGAGTAATAAAATAATTATTTTTAAATATAGATAACATTCATTATACATTATAAACTGAACAACATTTCTAATCATTAAAATAATTCTTATAAACGAACGTTGAAACAATATTAGTGAACATTCTGATCTAATGGCAAAGTATAAAAGCAAATAGCCACTGGAAAGAAGATTTAAGTTGATTTCGCAAAAATATAAAAGTTCATTAAAAATAGTTTAACTGTGTATTTAATCATGAAACTTGTTCATACAAATTGCCCGATAAGTTTCGAGACTGCTGAATATTTCCCCAAGTAAATTATTTTCCAAAAACTTTAAGGTCAATCTTGGAGTAACTTTCAACGAGGAATTCAATGCTGACTTTGGTTTTGACTTTGATGATGAACTTTAAGATCATATAGTAAAGCTATAATAGCTGGTGATTTTAAATGCCAAACATGTCAGCTGGAACTGTTACAACAATAATAAAAAGGAAAACATAATACACAATTTCATTAATAAAATTCATTTGCTTTTGCCTATCTAACCATAAACCTGTATAAACTCTTCGTATTGATGATCACGTAAGCATAGAACCTTTTCAAGCACCTTTTTTTAAGCAGTTGAATTAAATAGAGTTCATGATCATGAAAAGGCAAAAAACCAATTAACCTCAGAGTCCAGCACGCACTTCGTTCCTTTTCGAATCTTCCTCATTCCTTTCAAGTAGTAGGAAACAGTTTGTTAAGTTTCTTCAAGCTGTTCTAAAAGTTGTTTTTCCGCCTGGCAAGAGTTTTCATCCTGCAGCGCCTACAGTTCCCAGTCGGCTACCCTTACAGGCGCCTGGTATATTCACGGTTGCGATACTGCAGAGAAATGTTACATAATCATATGTAATCGGTAACTTTGAGTCACTTCGTATTACTTTTATAGCAAAGAATAGAAATGTCCTAAATCTTATTTCTACATATAATACAACCGATCTTGCCTTATTTCGGAATGAAGACTACTCTCATACCCCTTTATGCTGTCGGAACATATCCCAACTTTAAACTCGCCCTAGAAAGTCTCACGACTTTCCTCTGTAAGAGGAATGGGGATATGCCATCCGGACCAGGAAACTTTTAACGACTGAAAGACTTTAGTGTCGCCCCCATTTCCAAACATTGCAAAGCTAGGAAAGTGTGCCTTCATCAGGTAAGCCAAGGTATCCTCGTTAGACACTGAGTATCCCCCGACGGGCAATTTCAGAGTGCCGAATATAGCATCCGGATTTCGAGAAAGCTTTTCCAGTCTAGCCGCCTCTGCTCCTTTCTCGATGTCTGTACCCAAATTGGTCCAGATTTCTTGCTTTGCCTTACGTATTGCACCCCTGTACGCATCCCTCATAATGGTAAATGAGCTCGATAATTACTTTTATAAGTAGATTTGATGGCTTCCGTGAAAATCTCGGCTGCCATCCCCAGGGTATACGTGTCTCTGATTGACCTGGACACCTTTGAGAGTGCACTCTTTAGATTCGTGGAAAACTCATCGCAGTCCGTTCTTCTTGGATTTATTGCCCATTGTGGGCCCGCGGTTACAATGGATTCCAACTCGAACACTATCTGTGAGTGATTTGAGAGAGTGGGTTTATCGGAGACTCTTCACGTCTTGATGTTATCTCTAGAAATATCGGTAAAGAGAGTGATGTTAATCGTTACCTCCCTGGCCGAGTTACGAAACGGTGGGGTCTTTCCCGTATTAAAAACAAATAAATTAGGGGTGATTAGGTACTTCAGTAGATCATTGCCTCTTCAGTTAATCTTAATACTGCCCTACAAAGTATGATGGGAATAAGAATCGCACTCCAACAAAAGAGGAAGATACTTTCCTTTGAAATATTACACCAGTGTACGTGCCTCCACTGGTGGGTTGGTTTCGCTGTCATATGGAAAATAAGTTGAACCCATGGCTAGCCTTCCTATTTTTTGAGATCCGTCACAATCACCATTTGGTCTCTCGAACATATCTCAACCATCGAGACAACGTTGACTCCTTTCGCCAGTATGCAAGCTCCTGGATTAGCGAGATATCTGGGTCCATCGCAGCCATGTCTCTCTGCAAAACTGCAGAGGGGCCTTCGCTATGATGCAAATTAATTTTGGGTAAGAGATAAACCAGGAACAGTCATTTAGGTCTACTCCCGATCTTCCTGTGTTCCAAAATGCTCCTCCCGTCCCTGGCCGGCAACCCTAAAGTTGACCTATCCAAATTGGTATAAGAACCTGCTGTTCGCAACAGCCCTCGCCTGAAACTCACGCCGTAACCCTCAACATCTTTTCGAACAACTCTACTCCACCCACCTTAAGATATGCATCTTCCAAATATCTTGTCTCGACCATAGCTTTGTGTAGCCAAGCTTTAGCCACTAAGTCAGCGACCACAAATATTAACTTTATGTAAATTAAAAGCAATTTACGATATTCTAAGTGAATAAATCCATGATAAAAAGCGGAAAATTAACGCATGAGTTATATGGATTTATATATTGAACAAATAATTGGGCAATACGGAATTATATATGTTTCTCATTAGTTTTTGCAAAACTTCTGATACTGTTGCGCTATGTATAGCGTGGGTACAAGTCATTTTTTTCTGTAAGTTCTGTAAGTTCTGGAAAGATCTCGAAGCTTCGGGAAAGATTTCGTAGCTTCTAGAAAGATCTCGAATCTTCTAGAAAGATCTCGAAGTTTCTGGAAAGATCTAGAAGCTTCTAGAAAGATGCAGGTGAATCTAAAAACTTCTAGAAATTTCAGCATCGTATATGTAATACTCATATATATTGCGAATTGCCTTTACCTCGCAATAAGTGAATTGTGGAGGGAGTTGAGCTTTCTCGAAGCTTTCAGAAACTTTGGCCCCGTATATGTAATACTCATACATATTGCTAACTGCATATACTTTGCAAAAATTGTCAAAAAATAGAGTGCAGTCCTATAATTCTGTTTCACACACAGAACTTTCGCAGCATTTCGCATGCGCTGGAAAATAGTACCGAACTATACACAATTTGCCTAAAAGAGTGAGGGGGGTTTCAAAGTTTCTTGAAACATCAACCTTATATAAATAGGGAGAGATAGATAAAATGCTTATTTATCTAGTGCTAATGGAAAACGAGATCACGCGAGAAATTTGAAAATGTATCCCAACGATGTGTGTGCCTTATCTCTAGAGTTCACTTCACTTGTGGTGGTGGTGGATGTGGCGGTGATGGTGGTCGTGGTGGTGGATTTGGTGGTGGATGTGGTGGCGGTGGTGGATTTTGTGGTGGTCGTGGTGGATCTGGTGGTTGTGGTGATAACAATTTTACCACTATTTGAAGAAGTGTGATTAATACCTAATCTTACTAACTAATACTTATCTTAGATAAAAGGTTTTAAATAAATTTCAACATTTGACTACCTTAAATGTCTGTTTATTCAAGAAGAAATAATTAATTCAATTTCACAATATAGATTTTCAACTTAGCTTAACAAAATAATATCACAATGTAATTATACAGATTAAATATTATTCAATCAAAATTCACAATTGTTATTCTTACTAAAATATAATGTTCCTTTGACGTAATATGCGGATATTAGCTTGACACTCGGGACCCTGTAAAGAATGATGAGAGTTAATGTAAAATCGCAAAGCATCTACAAGTTCGTTGGGATCTGTATGAAGCATCATACAGCAGCATTGCATGCTCAGGGACGAAATGTCCACTCGTAACTACCTCTTCGACTAAAAGTACCGAGTCAGCCTTCCCACGAAAGAAGAATGACTTAACGTTGAGGCATACCTGTCCAGTGATGGAGACAACAGGTTTACAGATGGTTCCAGGAACAAGGAGAATGCAGATGCCGGTGTATATCGTAGAAGGAATAGAATGGACGTCACAAGTGCAGTGGGGACCTACGTCAGAATTCTACAATCTGAGATTATGACCATGCTCCAGTGCGCCTACAGGGCAAAGGAGTATATCAATAAAAGAAACATTCGTATCTCCTCAGACAGCAGGACAGCTATCATGGTCCTGAATGGAACAACAACCACGTCGCTGCTATTCGGGGAGTGTTTCGAGGCACTGAATCGGCTAACGACAGACAACCAAGTCACTCTGCTTTGGATCCCTGGAAACAGTGGAATCAAGGGCCATGAGATATCGAATAGGCTGGCAAGGCTAGCAGCAAAAGAAAATGTTACTGAACCTGAGCCAGTCTTACGCATTTCCGGTAGGTTAGTCACGGAAGATATTAACAGTTGGCTGACCGAGGAGCATCAGAATAACTGGCTCTGGTCTCTGGCTGCAGACAGGCTAAAGCACTCTTAGGCTTAAAGCCAAACTCTCACCGAGCAAAGGAATTACTCAAGCTCGAGAGGAACGAAATCAAGGTCCTAACAGAAATGTGTATAAGGTACGAAAACCTCCGATACCACACACATAAAATAGGAATTGAAGAAAGTCCCCTCTGTCGTCTGTGCGGAAAGGATAATGGGACTTCTACTCACATCCTTTGTGACTGCCCTGCGATTACGGAAAAACGTGTAATAATCACAGGAAATTGCTTCATCAATGAGTCTGAAATATCAACCAATAGCGTGGCTACTGTCCTCTCCCTGTGGAGAGGGCTACGGATTACGCCTAAGGCTTATCAGGGGACGCAACGGGTTCACCCAAGCATCAAGACTGTAACGATCTCAACCTAGAACAGTAATAATAATAATGTTTTCTTCTATTGAAATTAAAGCTAATGTCTTCAGTTAGCTTTAATATTATGTTCTACGTAGAGTTTTCTTCGAGGTGAAAGTTTACGCGAGTGAATATATTTTTTTTTTTAATTTTTCTCGATGTATTAATAAGACTAAAGATCCTGTAAGTGGTTGGATGATATGGATCTTTGCCTTTCTTCCAAAAAACTAAATTGATAACTATTTTCCATGAGTTACGAAAGAAGCTTAGTTGAATACCGACATTAAAGTTATTGGCTGAGGATCAGATGGCTTTACATGTGGAGCAAAGTTACTTTCATACGAGGGTGAGTCAAAAATTATCTACATTTTCTATTCAACCATATATTTACGAAGAAATTTTGGTTTAACGTACCCATTATTTTTCAACATATTGTCCTTCCTTTTTAATACAGTTGATCCAGCGGTCCCCTAGCTTGCGTATTCCTACCAAATAAAATTTTTTCGGTTGGTCGTGAAGCTATTTCTGCACCGCTGTTTGCACCTCTAGATCTGAGGAAAATCGACGACCCCGCAAGGCATCTTTGAGAGGCCCAAACAAATGTGTTCAAATGTGTGTTTTTACGTGATATGGCACTACTCCCGCATTGTGCTGAAAGTCTGCGGTGAAATTCAACTCCTTTTACACCTTCTGGCCAAAAAAATCAGATAACTGCTCGCTGTTCTTCCTTGGTGCAAACGACGAGCGGAGCAGACATGCTTATACCGTCACAAACAAAACGCAACTATTCTGGTCAGAGTCATAACGTGTATAAATCATTATGAGTGTACCAACCGTAAGCAAGCATGCGCAGAAGGCAGTTGGGGGATTTCAAGAGTATTTTTTGACAAAAGTGTAGATAATTTTTGGCTCTTCCTCGTAATTTGTGGTTTCGTTAGGGCTTTAATCATACGATATATAGAGTTATCCTTAATTTGAAGTTTACCGACTTCTTCATTTCAATTTTTGCATCTGTGCTCTTGAATTTTAGTTTCTATAGTTTTTCGAAGTTGGGTAATGATATCTCAGGCGTGCCCAGGTCAATTAGAGAGGTGGATACCCTGGAGATGGTGGCCGAGATTTTCACGGAAGCCATCACAGCCACTTACGAAAGTAATTCTCGGCCTTCAAAAGTCCGAAAGGCTGGAGAGGCACATTAGTGAAATTCGAAACTCTCGGGACTCTAAAATTGCCCGGCGGGGGATACTCAGAGTCTGACGGAGATACCGTGGCTCACCTGGTCAAGACACATTTTCCGGGCTTCGCAAAATTAGGAGAAGAGGGGACAGCACCTCTGAGGCAGTAAAAGCCGCCTGTGGTCCAACTGGGCCTGAAATGGCAGCTAGCTAACGAGATTGTCACCCCAGCCAGGGTCAGATGGGCCCTGAAGTCCTTCAGTCCTACAAGTCTCCTGTCCGGATGGTATGTATCCAGTCCTCTAACAGAGGGCTGGTGAGATCGTCATTGGGCCGTTTGTGAGACTTGCTGGGGTTAATGTGACGTTGGGTTATGTTCCGGCGGCATGGAGGGGTGCGAGAGTAGTCTTTATTCCAAAGGCAGACAGGATCGGTTATACTTCACCCAAGGATTTCCGACCCATTAACCTCACAACTTTCCCACTAAAAACAGTGGAAAGACTCGTGGACAGATTTGTCCGCGATAAGGCCTTTTAAGTAGTTTTCTTCACAAGCAACAACATTGGAACCGTTCATGGAACCGCCTAGTGCATTCGTTAAATGGACCTACCACATGTTGACCAATAGGAATCTAAGAACGACAAAGGGTGACACCACTTTATGTGGAACCGTTGATTCAGAATGTCCGCAGGGAGGTGTTCTATCACCCTTTCTGTGGTTCCTGGTAGTGGATGAATTGCTTCATCTACTTACGAGTCAGGGCCTCCACGTTATAAGCTATGCGGACGATATATTGGTTATCGTTCGCGGTAAGCATCTGGATGCGATCTTCCAAGTAATGCAGCAAGCACTAAGAATAGTAGATTCGTGATATAAGAGGCCTGGATTATCAGTCAATCCGAGTAAGACAGATGCAGTTGTGTTCACCAGAAGGTACAAGTGGGGAACCACTAGTATATTAAAATTAGCTCGACAGAAACTGGAAATCAAAGGGTAAGCCAAATATCTAGGAGTCATTCTGGATAAGAAGCCGAGGAACGTCAGAATGAGTGGGATGCGGTCTCTGGCTGCAGACAGGCTAAAACCCTCTTGGGCTCAGAGCTAAACCCTCATCGAGCGAAAGAAATTCTTAATCTCTAGAGGAATGAAGTCAAAGTCCTAACAGAAATGTTTATAGGACATGGAAACCTCCGGTATCACAGGCACGAGATAGGGCTTGCAGAAAGTCCCCTCTGTCGTCTGTGCAGAAAAGATAATGAGACATTCACTCATATTATCTGTCACTGTCCTGCGATTGCGGGGAAACGTGTAACACTCACAGGTAGCTTCTACATCAGTGAGTCTGAAATATCAGCCAACAGCGTGGCTGTGGTCCTCTCTTTATGGAGAGGGCTTTGGGGTCATGCATAAGACTCATAAGTGGACGCAACGGGATTACCCAAGCGTCAGGGGCTGTGACGGTCTCAACCCAGAATATTAATAATAATAATAACAACTTGAAATACCCATGTTTCTTGATAACTATGATGCAGATATGTGCTTGGTCGGAGAAACATGGTTCAATAATGAATCTAAGGTACGGTTACCTGGATATAAATGCTTTAGGAAAGATAGGCCAATAAAAAACCTGCAGTAGCAGCCCTGTATGTTAAAAATCATATCCGCTGTTTTGAAGTTAAGCTATATAATATCAAATCATATGAAGCGCATGCAATTAAGCTAGAAAGTCAAATAATGTTTTCATAACACATGTATCGAAAATTTAACTTTCGATGTTCTCGTGGCGGGTCGAAAGTTGTGTTTTCAACCCTAGATAGAAAGTAGAAACAGTTTCCTGCGAACGTAACCTTACGCCGTAACCGGTATTGAAAGTATATACATTCTACTTCATCTGCAGTTGTCTGGAACCATTCTCCCTCTGATTGAACCTCGTTTGGAGAATCGTGTCATTCTAACCTATGTCTGTCACTTTCTACGTATTTACAAAGAATAGCAGCTTTGATGAGGCACAAAGAAGTTTCAGGCATCTCGAGTCAAATTTTCGATACACTTTTTATGAAAAAGTGTATGCACAAGTCGGGGCGAGGCAACAATTTCACGCGTGTGATATCCACCCTCGTTTCGCTCGGGCAGCTAACTTCACGATCCTACAATTGTCGCCTTTCGCCCCTTGTTGCGCAATGAACTATAGTATCCATATATGCCCCTCTAAAAAGTCACATTAGCACATCAGAATTATATCATATCTTCAACCTGAGTAGCAAGGTCTTAATAGCTGGAGATTTTAATTCCAAGCATGTCAGCTGAAACTGCTACAATAATAATAAAAATTTAAACGTAATATATAAATACATATATCGAAATCTCTTTGCCCTAGAACTTCCAGAGAATTTTATTGTATAACCTTATAATCCAAAAGCTCGATCCAACATTGTAGACCTAGCCATAAATAAAACATTGTAAATGTGCAAAGAATTGATGTTCTTGATGAACTTGACTCTGATCATAATCCGGTCTTAATCTTGTTCAGTGATGATCAAATTGGTATAGAATTACCGTGTTCCCCTAAAGTCCTAAACTATAGAAAATCTGACTGGAAAAAATTGAAAGAACTCATTAACAATAGGATAATAGTAAACTCAAAACTTGATAGCATTGATTCGATAGATAAAAGCGTGAATGATATAATGAATATATTTAATAACACTTGCAAAGACTCTATCCCTATCCAAGAAACCTTTGCACATAAAAATAAACTCCCGGAAAATATAAACCAACAAATTAAAAGCAGAAAAAATTTGAGAACAATTTTACAGAGAACTCGAAACATCCACCTACAAAGATTTGTAAATACGGCAAATCGCATAACAAAAATTTCGATTACTGAATATAAAAATAAGAACTGGGGAGATAAACTTACATCATTTATCATTAAGGATAATTCCCTATGGAAAATGGTCAAATCTTTAAAAAGACTGACTAAAAGACACATACCCCCTCTTAAGGGTGAAGATCAACTTCTATTCTATGATAAGTACAAAGCATTAGCAATTGCCGATAATTTTGAAAATATCCACAAACTAACTGGTAATATGGGGGAACCTGAAAATAATGATCTAATTCACAATATAACGAAACACTTATCAAAGCAGGTGTTCGGAAAGGTTCTGTCCTTGGCCCAGTATTATTTCTATATTATATAAATGATATACCAAAGTCTAGCGCTCTAAAAATAGCCTTATTCGTTCATGACACAGCAATTTATACAGCGTCTTAGGATTAATACTAGATTCAAAACTTAGCTATAACCTACATACCAAAAAAGTGCGTAGTAAGGTGGCTGCTGCGATAGGCTCTCTTTACTCTTTTTCATGCAGTATACGTGAAATGAACACACACGATAAAATTACAGTTTATAAGATGGTTATTCGATCAATATTGGTATACGCGGCAAATATACAGAATAAATGCCTGAGAATGGCCATTAGCACAAAAAGAGGGACAAGGATCAGCGAGTTGCACTCAAAAATTAAAATATCTACAGTCAAACAGGAAATATTTCAAATATCATAAAATTGTTAGACAAACTTATAAATTTTGTATATTGATAAGATAACGCTAGTTTAAATTTTTATATATTCTAAGTCACAAAATTAAATAGGTTTTTCTAAAAAATTTCCTAAATAATAAGATAAAAAGCCAGCGAAACATAAATTTACCACAACTGCACTACAGAACTCTGAACTATTTTTGGGTAAATTCGCTTAAGAGAGGAACCAAAAAATGTATAACACACCTATGCAACAAAAATCTAAGAAAAATAAAGAGAATTTTTGACTAACTAACTAACGGACATAGTATTTTGCCGAAAAATGACTAGTCGCGGGAAAGGAGAAAAAGAACTGGGAAAGCGAGGAGCGAAGCGCTATGTAAGGTTCTTCGTAATAACATCCAGGGAATCACAACACCTGCTATTCGCCGCCTAGATCGTTGAAGTGGGTTCAAGCGTATTTCTGGCCTGATCTATGAAGATACCCGTGGTGTACTAAAGGTTTTAGGTGTTCTTGAAAACGTTATTCGCAAAGCTGCTACCTACAACGGGCTCGCCAAAAGAAAGACTGACACTACTGTGAACGTCGTCTATGCTCTAAAACTCCAAGGACGTACCTCTATGGATCTGGCGTCTAAGCACCCTACTTCTTTCGAATTTAAACAAAAAAAACAATCGGCCCTTTTCAGGGCCACAAATCATTTTTGCGTTCGGTGATGTTAAATTTGAAGGCCATCAATTAAAAATTATTCCACAATACCACCAGTTATATTCTGAATATAAATCTAAAATATTTCGCGGGTTGCATCTTCAAAATAAAATATGTTTCTATTTTCAGGTTATTAATAATACTCATTTTGAATCAAATGATCATGAGAACACTGTTGTAACTGTAGTGCAAAGAACATGATTTAAATTAATGTTAGAAGAGTTATGAATTATCGAATAAGATGTGTTACAAAGTAAATTATTATTAATTCATACTTGTAGACTAGAAATAGTTTCAAGGTAGCAATTAATAGTAATACTTGTTAATCTCGATGAGTACTTTAATTTTTAATGATTTGCGCGCAAGAAAATAAAAATAAAATATTTGTTAGTAAAAGAAGCTTGTTTGCGCGAACAATTCTTCATGTTAAACTAATCTCAAAACTATTACGAGTTTGCAATTATTTATCAATGAATGAGTTCAATTTTTAACGCTTTAAGTTCGAATTAAATCATTTTCATCCTTCTAATTAGAAAGGATATAATTATCACGTTTTAGAATAGTTTAACAGTATTTCAATTTTGATAGAATTTTCAAATTTTGTGAAAATTTACTAATTAAACTTTTTGTTGTACGCACTCTTGACAATTAAATAATTAATTAATTGTCTGTCTTATTAATATTTATACATGTATTTTATCAGCGACGAAACGTGTTTTCTCTACGGAAGAAGAGTTAAGTGCATTTATTTATCACATAAAGTTACATAATCAACATGTTTACATTGTAGTTATTTTGTAGTATCTCCCCAAATTAGGAATAAGCCTACTTTACGCAATCAGAGTATGGATGGTAATATTTTTCATGTAAACTGCAAATAACAATGCTTATCACTTGAGTATTTTCTAGGCAAAATCTTATGAAAAAATAATCAGGATTGAGAGTGAGACTTGTCTTATCTTATTCTATCTTATTTAATATATACACTATGTACAAAGAGAGCGAGCTATATAGTTCCAAGGTGATTGTATTAAGGTAAGAGTATATGATGTGGAAGTTTGTGTTCCATTCTATAATGAACTGTTTCATGATTAATCGAAGGTATATCTTTAATCAAATCAGTGTGTTTAATCTGTTCCTCGTAGAAGATTTTGGTTAATTTATAAACATGTTTTGCAGTAGTGTCAAAAGAATATTTCTTATGTAGGTCCTTAATTTTATTAGTATTATCTATCATCTTCAGGCACTTGTTTTGTACTACCTATAATTTTCCGTAGTTGGAATTGCACGTATTACTCCATATTGGAGCCGCATATAGCATAATGGATCTTATAATATTTTAAATAATAATTAATTGGTTAGCGAAGCTTAGGCCAGTGTATCTACATAATGATGCATAGAGCATTCCTATAACTTTGAAGGCTTTCTTACATGCCTCCTCAACATAAACAATGAACGTAAGTGACTTATCAAGATAGAGCCCTAAGTATTTGACGAATTTTTTAAATTCTATATCCTGATCATACATACGTAGCGGTACAGGCATTTCCCTTATCTTTTTTTTGGTAAATATGATTAAATAAGTCTTACCTACATTAATTTTAAGTTTCCATTTTCTGTAGTAGTCTTCTAAGTTCAGAATATGCCTCTGCTAGTATTTTAATGCCATACATAAGTTTGAGGAGGATGCATGACCTAGGTCCCAGTATGGACCCTTGGGGTACACTCGCTTGAGCATTTAATTCATCGGAATAGCTATCGTTGACTAGAACTCGAAATTTCCTATCACGCAAATAACTAATTGAGATCTTAATTAAATACAAGTGTAAATTTATTTTACTGAGTTTGTAAATAAGGGCTTTGTCTAAAACCGAATTTCTCGGGTATTAATTGTTTATGTGTATTTTCTTAGTCAATAAGTCTATTGCAGATCATTTTTTCAAATATTTTACTTAAAGTTGGCAGGAGGCTGATTGGTGGACATTGTCATTCCCTAGAGCTTTTTGGGTTTAGTTTGTTTAATTGCCAATTTAACTTCTTTAGGTGCTATCAATTTAATAGAATCAACATTAAATCCAGAGCTGTCGATTTCATCATACCTTTGATTAACAATTTTTTCAGTCTCTTTATTAATCATGTCAGTAGTCAGTCTGTGAAATCGTTCATACTGAAAAGCCAGGACATCGGCTTTGTCTTTGTCTGAGAAGACTAGCCCTTGAGGCCCATGCAGGATTGGCACAGTTGTTTTAGTGCTTCCTTTTAGGGCTTTAGTCATTTTCCATAGGGAATTATCTTTAGTTTGCAATCTCGTTAGTTTTGTTATCCAATTGTTATTTCTATGTGCCCTTTGCAGTTCCCTAATTATTTTGGTTAGTTTATTCATTATGGTTTTCAGATAAGTGGCTCTACTATTTTGCCATAATTTTTTTATTTTATTTCTGTCGCTGATAAATTGTTTAACGTGAGCGGTCGTGATGTAAGCGAATTGGAAAGGGCGAGCTATCGGTATATTTTTTTTATATTTCTTGAGTAATAACGGTAGAAAAAGCAGCAACGCTTTGATCTATTGCGGCTTTTGATTGTAAATTATTATCTATTTTAATTTTAGCCTCGATATTGTCTCTGAAAGCCCGCCAATTTACTTTTTTAAATTTCAAAAAGCTTTTATGTGTTGTTTGTAGATTATTTAAGTTATTTAGCTCTATTATTACAGTATTGTGATCAGGGTGAAGTTCGTTTAATGTTTCAACACTTACTAGAATTTTTATGCTTTTAGTAAGGGTGATATCTACTGTACTGGGTGCTGCCATATAATTATAGGAATAGAGTGTATGACCATCAGGGTATTCTAAATTAAAAGGATCACTATTGATATAATTATATACGGAATTCCCGTTCTTCTTGTTACTGGGGTAGTTCCAGGCTGTATGCTTTAAGTTTAGGTCACCAGCTATTAAAACATTTTTCCCTGTCGCAAAAAGTTTTTCAAGATCTAAGTCATTTAAAGCTTTCTGTGGATGTAAATATACCGAAATAAGGTTAAGGTTATTTTTTAGTTGAATGCCAACTGTTTCTATATACTCCGTTTCCACATCTATTTTATGAAATTGTATTCCCTTTTTAATTAATATGGCAAAACGACCTCCTCGAATATTATCATGCCTGTCTTTCCTCACAACTTTATAGCCCGTGATTCTACATTTGGATTTATTTTTAAATCTTGTCAACTTTGTTTATATGCTCAATGTAGGTAGGGCACCTCCTGAAGTTGGCTGTATGTACTCCTTTGCAGTTGGCAAACTGTAGCTCCATATCTGGAGTCTTACCGCATTCCCTCGTTAAATGATCTTCTAAATATTTGACGCACCTTGTTGGATGGTGACAGTGGGCAGTACCGTGACCAAATTTCTGGCACCTGTAGCACTGAGTTACTCTAGAAGAATTCCTGTATATTTCCATGTGTATTTTTACATTTAGAATGTATTTAATTTTGAATGCCACTTCAGTTTTAGTTCCAGAGGCGAGAGTGATTAGGAAGAATGGGTGTTTCTGAAGAGATCCTTTTTTTTGACAAAATTTTAATGCAGTTCATGACAGAGAGCTCCTGCTATTCCAAATCTTCCTTTACTTTATCAGGAATGAAGTCTGGTAATTACTTGATAGTCATTTTCAGATGTCTCTTTTTCTTCGGTGTACATGAATGGAAGTTTATGTCATTATTGGAAAACACTTTGACCAATACGTCATGATCCGTTTCGTTTTGAGGTCTAAACTTGTACGTTCCCTGATTTATTTTTAATATATGTGGATTTTCAAGCTTGAGTCGAAGTTATTTTAGCACACCTTGAAGATTAGGGATTGTAGAATTCACCACAATCGGCGGCGGTAGTTTGATTTTAATTGTTGGGTGGTCATTCTCTCCTTGCTCGTCATCTTCAGATTCAGATAGACTTGTGTTTTCAGTTTCCATGTTGTCCTTCATTTCAGTTTCCAGGCCCTCGAGTTGCTTAAATTTATTTTCAGTTTTCAGTGGTGGTGCAGAAGATGATCCAGATGAAGTCTTTCTGGGAGGTTCATTTTCGTTCGTATAGTATGTATCGATTGAAACGCTCTCCCAATCGTGCCGCGTTTAAAAAAACGCCTTTAGAGAAGAACCAGCAATTCGTTCTCAATTTTCATACACTATAGACCTCAGTATTCGAAGCTAGTGGGAAGGCAGTGAAGAAGGCTGGTAAGGCCCAGAAGAACATCGCATCTCGGGAGATCCAGACTGCTGTCAGGCTTATTCTTCCTGGTGAACTCGCCAAACACGCCGTCTCTGAAGGCGTGTCCCTTTCTTTGTTATTGTGTTCTATATCAGTTTAGTTACAAATGCATGGAAATTACAATGGGCTTCCGTGAATATGTTTTATATTTTTCCATTATCTTGCACAACATGATGAACATTTTATTTATGTCTAAAATTCTTGTTAATTTGTTTATTACCTATTTAATATAGACACTGTCTTCCATTCTGGTTAAAAGTTGATCGCTTTTAGTTAAAAATTTAAGTATAGTAAAAGATTTATCTAGTTTTTGAAATTTTGTTTTCTATGGTCAAATTCAACTGTTCTGTAACATCCAATTGAATATTCCATCATTTTATTTAGGAATTGCGAGTTTTGGTTGAATCTTAGCTCACATACTTTCAATTTAACGAATAAAAATACCATGGTTTGTTCACAATACCGGTTATTTAGTTTAGTAAGTTGTGGTGGAGTCTACATTGCCGACGCCGGCTAGATTCTTGGTTGCCAGCTGCTTTTCACAAAGAGCAAAATACGAAATAAAAGTGAATTACGTATACAGTCATTCAAATACCTTAAAATATAATATTCAAGGTCAGAACTGATAAAAATCGTGTTCGAAAAAAGAAAAATCGAAATACTCGTAATGAGTTAGGGTTCTGTTTATATTCCAGGAGTGATATGAAAAACGAGTGGGACTGCTGGACAGATTGAGGTTTTGAATAGAGGTGGGTGTCACCGAATGCAAACTCTCCAAAAAGTGGTGTGAAAAAACCTATAAAAAGGGTTATGTACAAAAAATAGGTACTAACAAAAAACTTACAGTAACGGTAAAATAAATCATTAAACAATAAATAATTCTTATACCGAGAGTCTA
Source organism: Belonocnema kinseyi (assembly GCF_010883055.1). Classification (NCBI taxonomy): domain Eukaryota; kingdom Metazoa; phylum Arthropoda; class Insecta; order Hymenoptera; family Cynipidae; genus Belonocnema; species Belonocnema kinseyi. Next base: position 110,260,523 of record NC_046663.1, read on the forward strand.
GGTCAGGAGTCTACAAAATCCACAGGTGCAGCGTGACCCAAGATCGCTCGGCCTTTTTCAAGATCTACCAATTTTTTCGACGAGAAACTGAGAGGACATTCATGACCCCTTTGCAAAGAAATCACAGTTGGCAGGGCTTGGAGAACCCTTTTTACTGGTATAACTTAACATAGCTTGAAATTCAAAGTATTTTATTTTAAGTAATTGCCGATGATTGTTCACAAATGAATGTTTTCGACATAGACGTTGGCAAGGATTAGGGGCCAACGTTATTATTCCTGAGCCCGATGGGCAGTGCTAGTATACGGAAAACTCCATATTTCTTAGAAAGCGCTACACTTATTAATTTTTCAAATTCTATGTGAGGTATATATATTAAAAAATTTATCATAAGGACAACCGCAGGATTTCGCCGGGAGCGGGTGCTAATCTGGAAAATTGCACACGCTCCCAGCGAAATCGCGGTAAAATTTCAGCCACAATCACGTCTCACGACCGTGAGATAGGTGGTTGCAGTCTGTAACGGAATCAATACGACGATCCAGCAAAAGCCTCGTGCACCCTGAAAACACGGAGCGACCCAAGGACTACCGCCTTCTGCATTCTTCCCGCAAGTGTTTTGGCATATTGTTGACACGCAGGGATGCTTTTTAGGCCATTAGCGAGAGAAAGCTTGATACCTCCAAGAGCGTCGATGATAAGGACGATTAGTTTAACAGAATATTCCGGGTACAATCGTTGCAACTCCCTTATAAGGTCTCGATACCTCTCTTTCTTTTCATTCTCCTTGGCTATGATGTTTTTTTCAGCTGGTGCCGAAAATTCGATAAAGAACATGGTTCACTTCTCGAAGTCAAGAAGAACTATGTCAGGCCTCGAGTGAGCAAGAGAAACAATTGTCGAGAATATAAAGTTCCAGTATATGCGGCTCTTCTCATTCTCGACAATTGACTCGATTTCCCTTGGAGCATTTAGAGGAGCGATATTAAGGTTAATGCCGTAAGAGTTGGACAACTAGATAGTATGTGAGCTAAATGCTCGGGGTGTGCATGGCACGCCCTGTAGCTATTATCAGGAATGTCTTGACTCAAAATGTGTCGACGGTATGTTAAGGTGGAAATAACACCGTCTTGGCATGCAAAAATGAAACCCTCCGTACCAGACTTCAATCCGGGCGATTTAAGGAAAGCAAACGTTAGCTCACAAGACATTGACTGATCCTTCACATTTCTGTGGAAGATACCGTGCATCCTCTTATCGAGAAGCTGTTCACGAAAGTTTTTCTCTTGTGCTTTCTTGATCCGGGCTTTCAGGAGTGAGGCCGAGTGTTTCAGCTGCCTCCTCCGCTGCTTTGTACAGAAACGCTCCTTTGCCCACTTCTTTGTGATTCCTGACCATTTTAAGAAGTCGGTATCTTCCATTTGCGACTCTATTTGCGTATCCAGAATAATCCTGTTGTGAAGACATTTAAGATTCAATATTCCGCGACCACCTTGACGGCGTGAGATGTACAGTCGTGGAACGGAAGACTTAAGATACATGCTTTTGTTCATGTGCATAAAATTTCTTGTCCCGATATCAAGGGATCTGAGATCGTTCTTCGTCCATGGAACTACTCCAAATGAATAGAGTACTACGGCAAGCATGTTCGTTGCCGATACTTTGTTCCTCGCCGACAGTTCTGGAGACCAAATTTGCTAGATGAGACTTTTGTATCTGCTTCGAAGAGTATCCTTTATAGATATCACATCCTAAATGCGGCTCGGTGGCAGGCACAGGTATGTATAAGTCTCTCCAGCGCAAAGATGTCGTATAGCGCTTTTATCAACGAGCTCAGGATCTTCAGGGATGCCATTGAGTTTTCCTTGCTTCAAATAAACCTTGGCGCATTTGTCTAACCAAAATTCCATTCCAATTTCCTTAGTATATCGTTCGACAATCCCTAGAGCTAGATGTAGATGTAGTTTTTTGTTTTTAGCATAGATCTTAAGATCGTCCATGTAAAATACATGAGTGACTTTAAGATTTCCAAAAGACTGATGATAATTCTATGAGAGGTCGAATCGAAAGCTTTCCGATAATCAATCCAGGCCATCGATAGGTCACGCTGGTAGAATGCTGCATCTTTGCAGACACATCTATCGATGAGCAGGTTCTCCCGACATTCCGCAACGCCTTTCTTTGAGCCTCGTTGTTCATACATTTCTTGCCACACAGGTTCAATTGCCCGAACAATCCTATCATTTAGGATAGCTGTGAATACCTTATAAAGTGTATTCAGACAAGTGATTGGCCTGTAATTCTTCGGGTCAGCTAAGTTACCTATTTTCGGCAGGAGTATTGTGCGCCCTTCCACCAACCACTCTGGCATTGGCTCTTCCGACTTTCAATATGAGATGAAAATACGGGCCAAATGCTGATGGGTTGAAGAAAACTTCTTCCACCAGAAAGTTTTGATACAATCTCATCCCGGTGCGAAATAGTTCTTCATTCCTATTAATACTTTTTTCACCTCCTCGGTAGTGATGGATGGGCATTCTTTATCAGGTGTTATGAGGGGATCACATAGCTCCTTGAAGCTATTTATATTTTCTGAGTCTTCGTTCAGTCTATGATGCACTTCGTAGACTTCTCTCCAAAATACTTCGACCTCCTCTGGTTTGGGTGGGTGTTCGACAGTAACTGGAGGGCCTTGGAAGAGTCGAGATGGGTCAGAGAGAAACTATTGATTTTCTTTGACCCATCTCACCCTCCGCTCTAGACTTCTCTTAGCGTCAGATAGTATCAGTATTTTCTCAACAATGTGCTGCTTGATGGTCAGCAGCTTTGACTTGTCAAGTGTGTGATAACGGGTCCGGAGTTCGCGCGCGTACTTTCGAACCTTGGCGGTAAAATTCCTACCAGATGTGATGTAGTCAATCACACACTGAATGCATGACGCGTACTGTCTTGCCAAGCCTATCTTTATGGCAAGTTGATGCATTCGTCTTTTGGTTTTCTGATCAACCGTTGGTTTTTTTTTACGGTTAGTATCGGCCAAAGCTTGTTCTAGCTTGTTCTAGCTGTGGTAGAGTAAGCAATCCGCTTACATAGCCCCTTTTTGGGAGTAGTTCAGCATGGTTTCGCAGACGTTGCTGCAAAAAGTGCGATAGCTTCGGGCGTTTCTCGCACCACAGAGCATGCAGTCGTGCCATGTAACCCCGTTCAGGGGCCACACTCGCATCGTAGCACTCTAGCAAGTCGTGATTCAGTCGCTCCGTCCACTCAAAGGTCGCGAGATCCCTCTGATCTATCGCATTAAATACTTTTCATTGGCTCCCCCAGCTCTAGATTGGTCGGCATTGTTGGCCGACCCATTGTCAGGAGCCCTGCGCATTCTGTTGTTTTAAACCGCACTTACTACAACTATGTTTGGTGTTGTCATTGTTGTTCCCACGAGAAGCTAGGGAAAGGGGTTCGTCCATCCTTGTAGAGCCCCGCATGCAATATAAGGCTGCGTACTCTGGGAGGTCGCCCGGTATCTCAGAGTCACCGTTCTAGACACCTCACCCAGGTGCCATTCAACTTTCGGCACGGTTTTCACACCTCCGCTTGGGGTTAATTCCTTCGGGACCACCCCTGGATAATTGTCCGCGACTGCCTATTTATTTTTGTAACCATATTCAGCAGAAACCCTTGGTACAGGGACCCTCTATCCGCAACCCGAGCACGCGTTAGGTGGCTTTATCACAGGCCCTTCGGTTATGTGTGTGTGTGTGTGTGTGTGTAACACATCGTTCAATAAGTCCCGAGACTAACAACAAAAAAAGATTTTTTTTCAAAAATATTTTTTATTTATCAACATAATCTCCTTTTAGAGTGATACAATCTTTCCAACGCCTTTCCAACATTTCTATACCATGTTTATAGAAAGATTTATCCTTTGCTTCAAAATAGGCTTCAGTTTCGGCAATGGCCTTCTCATTCGAGCCTAATTTTTTTCCCTGGAGAATTTTTTTGAGATCAGCAAAGAGCCAGTAGTCGCTAGGGGCTAAATCTGACGAATACGGGGGGTGTGGCAGCAAATCTAAGCCCAACTCGTTAATTTTTGCCATTGTTTTCATGGACTTGTGGCATGGTGCATTGTCTTGGTGAAAAGGATTTTTTTCTTCTTCATGTGCGGTCGTTTTGCTGCGATCTCCTCCTTCAAATGTACCAACAAGTCAATATAATAAGCACTATTGATCGATTTACCTTTTTCCAGATAGTCAATGAAAATGACGCCATATGTATCCCAAAAAACAGACGCCGTGACTTTGCCAGCAGACTGCTGCGTTTTTCGACGCTTTGGGCGGGTTTCCCCAGCCTTGCGTCACTCAGATGATTGCCGCTTCGACTCCGGAGTGAAATGATGTATCCATGTTTCATCCATGGTCACGTATCGACGCAGGAATTCCTTTTTATTGCGAGTAAATAGCGATAAACAGCTCTCTGACGATACGTTGCTTTTTTTGTTCCATCGAAAGCAATCGCGGCAACCACTTGGAAAAAACCTTTTTCATGCTTAATTTTTCATGAAGGATTGTAAATACGCTTCCAAATGATATCTGTGTCATTTCTACAATCTCACGGACCTTTACTTTGCGATTTTTTATTACGATTTTTAAAACTTCACTCACATTTTCCGGTGTAACGGCTTCCAATGGCCTACCCGAAAGTTCCGCATCATTTGTGTCCGTACGACCACGTTCAAACTCAGCATACAAACGACAAATCGTTGATTTGGATGGAGAGAAGTCCGGGTAACGTTTTTCAAGCCACTGCTGGGCTTCTGCGGTGTTTTTACCCATTAAAAACAATGTTTAACCAACACGCGAAACTCGCTTTGTTCCATTTTTCAAACAAATTACAAAGTGACTCTACTCTAAACTCGATAACTCTGCTGTTTGTGGTCCAATCGACGTGAAATTTTTACACGTTTCATGTGAAGGTTCGCACTCTAGGAAAAGTTTGGTACTACTAGTAGCAGCTCTGGGTTAGTCTCGGGACTTATT
>NC_046663.1:110265655-110285605 GCF_010883055.1 Belonocnema kinseyi
CACTATTAGAGCGATATCAAAAAGCTAAAACAACGAAACTCTCAAACTAGCCTCCGTAACGATACATTTCCGCTCTAGTAGCAGTATTATACGTGGTTTTCTACGCCCATATTACCACGTATATTACCTCTCTAGTTTTCTACGGGCTTTGACGTATATCACGTCTGAATGAAAAATTTCAGTGCCCATGCATCAATTTCGAAAAATACATCATTTAATTTATTTTTCTTGATGTGGGTCGTGGTTTCAGTGTTCTCATTTTAAATTTTCATTGCAATAAATTGTAAAAGATATTTATCGAAGGAGTAGGCCTAAAGGAAAAATGTTGAACCAATTGTCCTAAAAGTTCATATAAGTCGAGAAAGGAAAAAGTGCTGCTTTTTGCATGATCTGTGATAGTGTAATTCACAATACTACATAATCTATAATTCTAGAAAAATTTCAGAGTTTTATGTTTATCAATTCGTGTTATATTACTTATATTGTTTTATTCGCCACGTAAATATCGCGCAAAATACCAATTTTTAAAAATTCTTCAAATTTAAATAAATGTTAAAGCAGTTTGAGGTAATTAAGGAGACAATATTATGCATAATAATTATTATCAAAGGAATCAAACGACTCTACGAAAGTTTTCTGTCCTTTCAGCCACATGAAAACAATATCCTTAAATGGGATTACATTATGATGAGTATTTCGTCTAGGTGTAAGCATAATTATCATTTTCAGTTACTATAACGCATTCTACAGAATTATTAATAATTATTATATTTAAAAATGAGGTTATGTACTTGTCAGCACTTATGACACTGACTTTGCTAGTCGGCCATCTTGAAACGTAACTTATAAGAGTTTTCGACGGCTTTCTACTTTTTTCGACGTATATTACGGTGAAAACGTAATATGCGTGGAAAATACGCAAGTCACGCGTAACTGACCAACTCTGTCCATATGGTAGAGCTGCTACAGCGCCACGGTGGCGTTGCAACGTCTATACCAGGGGTCTCCAAACATAGATCCTGTATCTAATGGCGATCCCAGGCCAATAGGTCGGATCTACTCAGTTTTGACCCAGAACTGTCAAAACCTTTAACATTATTTTTTCCCTCTGGAAGCCCTTAAACCCGAGACCCTTATTTCTATTCGAAACTTCACGCTAAAATTCAGAATTATGAAATAAAATAATGAATGTTCAGTTTGCGTTACTTTAATATTGATAAATAAAATATTCAATAAAATTGCAATTTTTTATACTCACAATTTAAATTCCCTAAAAATAATTTTGTTTATAAATAATTCAAAATTTAATTTTCAAATTGAATTAAAAAGTAGCAAGAAATTCACGCGTCCTCAAGTTTCTATTACCTAATATAAAAATATAATCAATTTTAAAATCCATAATAACAAGTTTTTCAATATTAAAAGTTTGAAAAATTTTAAATAGACTTAAATAATTGATTATATTATTACATCTAACAGATACAAAATATAAATAAATTACCATTTTCACGATCTGTTAATACTAATGCAAAGAATTTTCCCCTTCAGTTGCGTTAGCGTTTTTTAAAACTTTTTTATTAAAAATTTTTAATTACTTTTTATTTTAAAAGTTTTTCGAATAATTCAATTTTAAAGGTTTATAATGTTTAAAATTTACATTTCGAGATGTAAAAATGACGAAAAATTAATGTTTTATATTAGACAAGTTTGTAGCATCAATTTCATTTTTTTTAATGTAATAAAAATGTTAAATTATACAATTAACGCAGCTTTGACTTTGAAACATCCAATGTATTTTAAAGTAGCATTCAATTTAAAAATATTGTTATTTAAAAACACTAATGCAATTTCAATTTTTTGAATTTTAACTGATCAATTTTTAAAGTTTTTATTTTTTCTATTTTAGAAATTTTATTTACAGATTCTCGACTTGAAAAAAACTTAAATTTTGAACGCTTTGAATTTAATTTTGACTACTTATTTTCATAATTATTAGTACGTTTTTAATTATTCAGTATTATTAATTTTGAAAACATGTATTTGTGAACAATGATCGGCAATTGCTTAGTTCAAATACTTTAAATAAAATACTTTGTATTTCAAGCTCTGTCAAGTTAAATTTGAAAAAGGCCGAGCGATCCTGGGTCACGCTGCACCTGTAGATTGTGAAGACCCCTTGTGTATACGGAAGGTTGCGCTGGCTATCTGCGCAAGTAAATTTTCGCATAACCTCAAATCTTGTCTAGTTTTGACATGGCGAAGTCCCAGTGAATTTAATTTCAGTTAATAATGAATGCGTAGGTGAAAACAAAATTAACCGATTGGTTACACTTAGCGATGTAAGAGCGCTAAGTGTATACTTCCGACCACGATACTCTTTGTATCGTGTTGGCAACGACAACATAATCTTGAGAACACTATGAAATGGCTACTCTAGCAATATAGAGTTTTCCGTGTAGTCTTATTATTACTTTTCTCGCTGGTAATAGTGAATCCTAAGGTTTTGGAATTTTTGCCCAGTTAAACAGTCCTGTTAAATTCAGCATTCCTTCATTTGGGTTAGCTGGAAGACTTACACGAGTTGCTTATCTTTTAAACTTAGCTCCAATCCGATCTACTAACATATTATTTCTTCGTCGTTTCTGTAATACATTACGACTGGATGAATGGTTTCTTGACTGTTATTGTAATGAAATTGTTGTGCGGAATTTCGCACAACATAAAAAAAGTTTTCTGAAAAGTCGGTATGAACCAGAACTTTATGATGATTTAGTTGATTGATTTTTAGGATTAAGATGATGTGGGATTAATGTTTGCAGGCGTATAGAAAATTCAGAAACAAAGTCATTTATTGAAAGACAGTGCTTGATAAGAGTGCATCTATCAGTAGAATACCACAAGCTGCAGATAATTACAGTCATACCTCTTCTTTTAAAATGTCAATCATATATTCTGTAAATTTTTCAATTTTAGAACAGGATTGACAATTTCTGAGATAACACGTATCTTTCGCCTGTTTACACACTACCAATAAAAAGCAATCCTTGTAATCTGTAAGCGGTTTATCTAAACCACTCGTGTTCTTTTTTATATTAGCAGCATCGAACATATTTTTTTTAATTCTCATTTACTGTACAAACGGACACAGTGTGAGTACATTTGGCACCTGTCAAGATGCACCACTTAGGACGAAGTTGGAGAAACTTGGAAAGTTGAATTGGATGTTCTGGATTCAATTTCTTAAATTCCATATGCAATAACTTAATATCAGATAGTAACAACCTTTTTTTTGTACCTTTTCTTTCTTTCCGTTAAGTACTACAGTAATAGCTTCATTTTTATGAGGTATCAGGTTACTATTAATATCATCTTCGTAAAACTTTTCTACTTTTTTCACAATGTCTTCTGGTAACGCTTTTCCAGGTTTCAAAGGTGGCAGAGCTAATACACTCTCTAATTTTCTTAATGCCTCATCTGATCTGGCCATTCATTCAGAAGTGTTAAATTCTGAAGATAGTTGCCAAATACTTTAGCATTCAGGAGCAATTGTGAGGATAGCAAGTCTCAGGGGATCAGTTTTATCAAAGAAGCAAATTTATAGACATTTTCTTTTGGTAGGAAAAGATCACAATCGCTATCAGAGTCCAGAAGTTGTATCTCGTTATAACTATTATTGGGTTGCATTGTTGCGAATTCCTTTCTACATTTGGAACATTTGATGAATGACAACATGTTCATACATTATTATTTGCAACCATAATTGAACTCTTTTTCTCAAAGTTTTTGTCTAATCTCTTAAAATAAGAAATAAGGAAGTACAGACAATACAGGATAATTCAAATATGAGCTATATTCCCTTACGGGCGATTGACAAACAATGGATGATTGCTGCGATTGTTTTCGGATTTGGTGCATACGCGACAAACAAATGACGATTGCTGCGATCGTTTCTTGTTTTTGTATGTATGCGACAAACAAATGCCACAGCTCTACATAATGCTCATTATTGGTCTCCGGTTAATCCTCAATGGATGCAAGAGATTGACCATCAACATCGCTAGAGTGTCACTGTTGGGTGTGGTGTCGTTAATCGATATTTAGTAGGTCTATATTTTTTAATCGCAATGTCGATAGAGATAGTTATTTACAGTTACTTCTAGACGAACTTCCAATTTTACTTGAAAACGTCGACCTATTTACGCGAGCGAGAATGTGGCTACAGCAAGATGGTGGGGCGCCACATTACACTATTATCGTTAAAGATTTTCTCAATGAAATTTGTGGAGGTCAGTGGATAGGTAGAGGAGGCCCCTGTGAATGGCCGCCAAGATCGCCGGACCTAGCGCTAACCTACTCGTGGTGAGTATCGGGTAATACTAATGTGCAAACTTTTAAACCATAAAAATGACTTCGTTATCGAAGCAAAATGGAACTGTTATCGACCTGCTCACAGCAAGGGATCACGCGATGGGATTGGAGCTACGTTTAAAAGAGAAGCCACTCGTACAAGTATTTAAGCTAAGCCAAATGAAGCAATGCTGGATTCAACAGCACTGTTCAACTGGGCACAAAATTCCAAAACCTTAGTATACACTGTTACAGCGAGAAAAATCATAAGAAAACTCAACGTCATCTTAAAAAGAGATTTTCTGAAGCTCCACATGTGAAGACCATTTAGAGTGCACACTCATTTTTGGTAACAGGTAAAAAATTAAATCTATACAAATGTTCAGGTGAAAGAAAGCCAATAATGAATGTATACTACTGAATAAGAAGAACAAAAAAATACAAAAAAAAAGGAATGCGGGCATTGCATACTTAGCATAATGACAGTATCAACCCAACAATACGCAGACAGGTACAGTATGACAGTCAAAAGCATAATTTAAAAAAATGATGGTGTTTTCAGAAGTTAGAGACCAATTGTAAATAGCTGGAGTTTTACGAGTAGCAAAATTAGTTTTATGGACCCCGGAACCATAAATATTATATGTTTTTACTGCATAACTCGTCGCAAAATATTGTTTATTCAACGATTCGAAATATTTTTTGAGGTTCGAGATGAATAGTGACCAGATAGGGTTTTTTACTAACATTGGATTCAGATTCAACCACCCCGAAACCTCAATGACAATGTGATTTACTACATAAATCGTCGGAAAATAATGTTAACTCGACGATTTAATGTATTTTTTGAGGTTAGGGACGAACAGTGACTAGATAGAGTTTAACTCACATTGGATTCGGATTTAGCGAGCCCGAAAACATATAGGTAAGCTAGTTTTAGGTGGAAAAATACTTTATTCATATTTGTTATATGTAGGATCTATCATGTAGGATAGGTATTTCGTCAACATTGCTGAGTTTTTTTATTTTTCCGATTTCATTTCTATTTATATCTCTGCTGTATATTTCTCAGTTCGCTTTTCTCTTTAATTGACTGTTTGGAATTTTTAAGTATATATTTAAAATTTCTACTAATAGTGATTTGAGGTATTCATTCAATTATGGCATGTTTGATTACACTGTTGACATTGTGTACTTCTATTTCTGCATCACTTTCTATTTTAAGATTATTACTGATAACTAATTTTTGAGTAATACTGCTCGTAAATTTATTCCAGTCGGTTTTCTTATAGTTTAAATAGGTATGCTTTTCTGCTTTTAGACTAAAAAGACTTAAGATAGTTAGTACAGGAAGATGATCGGAGTTTAAATCGTATATGGTATCAGCTACCATATCATAATTTAGGTTTTTACTTATTCCTATATTAACAGTACTTGCAGCTGAGTTATTATAAAAATAAAGCGTATAGTGAATAGTGAATAGCTAGATAGTGAATTATATGTACATTTTAAATTGAATATTCAAAAAAAGTTCCTATTATAATTATTTATTTCACAATTCCACTCTGTATTTTTGGCATTGAAATCCCCATACAGCAGTACTTTATTTCCGGTTTTAAAAATCGAGTTTAAATCTTAAATATCTATTTTACCTTGAGATGCTTTGTAGGCAGATACAATAACAGCATTATTTTCAAGTTTAATTGCAACGTTTTCGAGAGAGGTAGATGATATTGTAATCTCGTGACATTTAAACTCATTGTTAATTATTATCATCGCACCCCGACCTGTCCCCTTATCATTCCTATCTTTTCTAACACATCTGTCACTAGGTATTTTCATATCACCATTTACATTAAAGTGGCATATTTTAAGATTATTTATAGCAATTTTAGTATTTTTCATTAATAACACTGATAAAAGCATGAAGTCTTGATACATCATCTTTACAGTTAACTAATTTCGTATTTTGTTTTTTTATTTGCATTAGTATCTTCCCTATGTCGCAGACTAGATTAAGTTTAGAAATCTTTGTCACTAACTCTTGATAATCCGTAAGATCGTCGTTTGTTGATTCTCTGCTTCTAGGAGTATTCTAATTGCTTGTTGTTTACGCTGTATTTCACTTGAACAGGCTGTAATGTTCTTGTTTGTTTTTGTTCTTGGATTGTAGAATTGACAATTCCTATTGCTTGAAGGTTCGAGCCTCTTGGCTCACAATTCTGGGTCAATGGTTTTTCATTCTTCTCGCCGCAATTTTATTTAGGTGTTTCAAGTACTCTGGGCATTTCGAGTAACTGCGTCACACCCGTGTTTAGTCTCAAAACAGTACTTCGTATCCGGCCATCTTAAAATAGAGCGCCAGACACCGGCTTCTGCGCTAATTGCAAAGAAGACCTCCTGGCTAACTACAAGGGCTGCTTAACATTCAAAAAAGCATCTAAAAAGCCAGTTAAAACCCTAATTCCAAACTTTATAATAATTTCAACGATACTGTTCCTACCGAGACCCTTGAAACGCTGATTCCGTCAAGACATAATGAAGCGATTACCGATCTCACATGAAGCATAAAAACCGCTATTCACACTGCAGTCCCTCCGACTACGTTCAATAAATATGATCCACCTTTCAGGTCTGAAATAGAAGACCTCATCAAAACTAGTAATAAACTTTGTTAAACGCATCGGAGAAACAAAATCAGTATTCTCAAAAGCAAGATGAGATATTTTGAAAGGACAATCGCGATTAAAATTGAAGATCACAGATGTAGTAATTGGAACACAGTAGTCGAAAAACTATAGATCAGAGACAGTTCCATTTAGCACATGACATAGGCTCTCATCAAAACATAAACTAATATTCTCTCTCTTAAAAACCCTGATCAAAACTTGTGATAATAATTTAGAGAAAATACGTAATCCATAAAGCACTCAGAAAACAAATTAAAATTACTAAAAAAACAAAGCACTTGGCCCTGACTTAATTTCAAACTTATTCCTCAAAAACTTCCGATATAGTGTCTCACTCTTCTTGCCATTATCTTCAATGCTTGTATTAAATAAGCTACTTCCCTTCATCATAGAAAATAACTCACATTTTAGTTTTTCATAGAAAAGGTAAAAATCTATATCATCAAACCAGCTACAGGCCCAGTAGTCTTCTTAATACAATGAGTAAAATTTTTTAAATAACTAAATCGCTAAATTATCACCTCGATGAAAAGAGTATCCTTAAACCGCTACAATGCGGTTTTAGAAAAAGGTCACTTTACGCAGCACATGATGGTCAAGTTTACGGAAGCCATTAGCTTAAATTTCAATCGAAAAAAACATACTGGACCTGTTTTCCTCGAACTAGAAAAAGCTTTTGATAGTGTCTGGCATGTAGGACTGCTAAGAAAACTAATAAATGAAAATTTTACTGCAGGTCTTATTCATTTTATACACTCTAATCGTTTCAGCACAAAATTCTCAGTCGAAATAGGCTAGACTCTTTCAAAAGAGAAACCCATCCGAGCAGATGTGACTCAAGGCAGCATTCTAGGACCAGTATTCTTCATTATCTATGTAAATGACATTTCTGAGGTCCACGAAATTTCAATCGGATTATATGCGGACGAGACCCCGTTATATAGTTCCTCCTGGTCAATTCAAAAAATCTTAAAATTATTTAACAAACCTCTTGAAGTCATTGAGACCTGGGGTAAACTCTGGAGAATAAAAATAAATGTGGCAAAGTCAGAATCAGTTCTTTTCTGAGTCAGAAGACCAGCTAAAATTGATCCACCCAAAAATTGTAACGAACCAATAGGATGTAAAAATGCTGTAAAATACCCAGGAGTAAACTTCATAAATGTCTTAATTGGAAGCAGCATATAAATGAAGCTAAAGGGAAAGCTCGCGAGGTTTTCTCGCGCCTAAATCCTATTATTAATCAACACACGAGTCTAAAACCCGAATATGGACTGCTAATCTACAAAATGTTTACCCAGCCGATAATAACTTACCAAAATCATCAAAATCCTCAAACATACCGAGAACTCTATCTTTCACAGAGAATTTTAATCACCTTTTATTTTCTACCTCGTTACTCCCTTCCTACTCTTCTTCCTTATTTTTCATTGATGAGAGAAATTACCAGATTTTGTTGGTTTTTTCCCGCTTATGGGCTTTTTCACACCCACATACAACGCCATTTTAACTTCCTGCCATGTCAAATTTTGTTTAGATCGTGCATGTGTGACTCTTTCGCCTAAGCATAACAACTTCCTCCAGTCTGATCATTTTTCAGAGAGGTCATAAATCTAGAGTGCATTGGACCGCACAAGAGGAGGGGATGGTTGGGCCCCCCTCCTCCCCACTTTTTTCAATTTTCATCATTGTTTCAGAATTCATTTCAAAGCTAAATATTCACAAAATGGCTCGTACTAAACAAACCGCTTGTAAATCCACTGGTACAAGGTACCGAGGAAGCAGTTAGCCACAAAAGCTACTCACAAGAATGCACCTGCCACTGGCAGAGAACTTTGCTATTCGTGAGATTCGTCGCTAGAATGGAGGTGTGGGGGTGGAAGATAAGTGAGGAGGTAAATAGGATACAGGAGAGGTATGTAAAATGGACACAGGGGTTGGCAAGATATACGCCGAACTATATTGCCAGGAGGGAGACAGAAAGAACGAGTTTAGGGATTATAACAGGGAGTCGAGCGTGTAAATATGAAGTGAAATTTTTGGAAGAAGGAGGAAGTAAGCTGGTTAGGGAGTGTTGGTGGAAGAAGGAGAATAGACGTAAGGGTGCATTGATGGAGATGGAAAGGAATAAGGTTTTTTAAAACGAATGGATTGCAGATGGATGAAGTGAGAAGGAAGCACGAGGTAGAATGGAAGGAAGGTATATGAGTTGGTTTGAAAGAATGGCATGAGGAAAGACAAGGCAGAAGGAGAGGAGAGAATAACAGGATCAAGGTTTAACGGGAACTTTGTGTGGATTATGCCAAGGGAAAAAAGCGCAATATTTGTATGAGAAAGGAGAGCAAGGAAGTCAGGAACTTATAGCGAGAATGAGATCCGGTTGCATGGAGAATTTTAATAGGTTCTGGCTTTCTAGAGAGCAGAGAATGTGCGAATTGTGGTGGAAGGGGGAAGCAAAAGTTGAGCACTGGTTGGAGGAATGTGAAGAGGTGGAAATGAGTGGGATAAACATGGTGGTATTGTTGCATGAAAGGGGGGACAAAAGGGTAGTAGCATGGGTGGAGGGGGTAAGATGGAGAAGAAGAGAAGGAAGGAGGAAGAGGAATAAAGAAGGAAAGATTGTAAATAGGAGAGGAAGCAGGTTTAAAAAACTGTAAATATTGTAAATAGTAGTTAAGTATTAGGTGTTAGCCGCGGAGACAGAGGCTGGCAATGCGAGGCATAACGACAAAAGAGCGACATGCATGCAAGGCGAGGCGCAGCGAGTAAGGTTAGGCTATAGAATCGAGCGGATTAGTTATAAGGTGTGGATGGATGTTAATTTGTAAGAGATAGTTGTAAGAAGATTCTGTCAAAAAATGGAAGTGTAAGCAAGCCATTTTTTAAGGCCAGCAGGCCGAAAAATAAACGTTTATGTATCTAAAAGTGTGCGATTTCGATTTTAATTTAAGATCATATTTCGTATAATTGTATAACATTTTGCTACATTTTTAAATTATATGGATGTGAATGGTGGAAGCAAAATTCTAAATTAGTGGAAAAAAGAAGAAATGCAGAAATCTTTTCAATCCTAAACAGGACTCGATGTGAATTTTTCAAGACAGAGAAAGACAAAGGTGGACATTTTCTGACGGTTTCTTCTTACTTCTTGCCGGGAACTTTTTAGTTCTCGGCCAACAAAAAAAGAGGATCTAGAGATATACCAAAGCGAGTCCAGGATCTCCTGCTATTGACTAATGAATCCGAAGAATTAGAATTGTATATATTCTAGGTTATTGCCTACATCCCATTATCTTACAATTTCAATAATTTTATTTTATGGATATGTTAGATAGAAAAAACATATTATCTTTATTTATTAAAAAATTCAGTCACAGTGAAACCCTTCAATAGCCTTCTCTTCTGTAGCCCTTCTGAGAATTGACGTGCGCCGCAGGTAGGTGTAACAGGGATTGCACGGGGTCTGCGGTTGTTACTTAGGCGAGCACTCAGGCGTGAACAAACTATAGAATATTTCCACTGTATTTATATTTTAAAATTTATGTGTCATTTGCGCTGCCATTGAAAAAATACTAATTCTTGTTATCCTTCCATAATTGAAATAAACTTTAAATTTGTATATGAGGCCACTCAGAAAGCA
Organism: Belonocnema kinseyi; assembly: GCF_010883055.1. NCBI lineage: Eukaryota > Metazoa > Arthropoda > Insecta > Hymenoptera > Cynipidae > Belonocnema > Belonocnema kinseyi. The sequence continues at coordinate 110,276,333 of NC_046663.1, forward strand.
AGTGATACATTTTTCAGGGACTTCTGGCCCAATTTATTCTATCAAATCGCACGTCAAGATCGATAGTGTGACAATTTAAAAAAGTCGATTTTTTAATTAGCTTTACCACAGGATGTAGAATTCTAAGCCCTACAATTCGCAAAAAGAATGACTATCCTAGGTGCAAGAGCGGTTGCGGGGCAGCGCTGGTTAAACTACTGCACTACAGAGGGTCCAGTAAGGGGACCTTTAAGGGTTGAATTTCTGAAATAAAATAATAAAAAAGCTAGTTTCATAACTAATAACGGGAAAAAAGAATTGTATTACCGTGTTGTCTTTTCTACATAAAAATTTATTTAAAAAGAAGCAACGCAGTTTTGTCATTATAATTGAAGAATATTAATATTCTTTATCAGTACACAAATAAACATTTATGAAAGTATTAATACGTTTTTTAATAATGAAATTCTATTAATATGAACAAAAATTTATTTTTTTATCGAAGATCATATCTCAAGTTTATTATCTCTCTCTCATTAAAATATGTTAGAGATATTTAGGGATTAGTTTACGATACGGACATACGTCGTCAGCACAACATCGTAAAGGTGTATGTACCGATAAATAATGGAGTTTTAACGAAACACAATTTTGACGTTTTGCCTCCAATATTTTATATACTTTGCCGCACTAAGGTTAGTTTTAACCCAAGTTATTTTGAAGTTCCAGAAAAATGGGTAAAATATCGAAAAATACCCTTAATTTCGTTCGGATTCCTGGATTTCTAGATCTATCTAATCCAATTATCATCTAAACATTGTCGGCTGATTAGCTATTATGTTTTTTTAAAGCACGCAATCACAATACTTAAAGTTATAATTTGAACGTATGATGTAGCTTTTTAGTCCTTATAAGGACAGAATGTTTTGTTTTTCACAGCAATCAGAACGAAATTAGGAAGCATTTTTAGATTTTTTTAAATTATTTCTACACATTTAAAATAATTTGGCTAAAGTCTACGCTGAAAAAATGTAATAAAGAAAAATTAAAATTAAAAAACCAATTTTATCAATCAATCGCATAAATGGCGCAGCGATTTGCCTTTCTCGCAATTGAAATGAAGGGTCGAGTGTTTAAGACAGGAGCCGAGGCAGCGAGATGCATACTTACCTGGCGTAGAGGGTGCCGTGACCAACAAGGCTGTTCCTCCAGGTACCAAAGTTTTACAATTGATCTATAAATATTACAGATCGGTTGTCACATCGTTCTAGATCTGTTGAAGATTTTTTATACAACATTTGTAATTAAGTTCTAGAATTGTTCTAGAAATGTTACAGATCTATTTTCACAGCGTTCTAGATCTGTTACAAAATTATTACATAACACTGGTAAACCGAGTTCTAGAATTGTTATAAAAATTTTAGAGATCGTATGTCACAGCCTTCTAGAACTGTTACAGAATTGTTCTAGCGTATAGGGGATGACATAGTTACTCGCATATTTATAACCTGTTACTAACCTCATCTATAACATGTTCTTTTGTGTTCTAGAACAGTTACGAATCTGTTCTGTAACCATGTTTGCTGGGTTATAGAAGTTTCCTACTGTTTTCGTCGGTTTTGGATGTATGTTATGCCAAAAACGAAATATATGTAGAAAATACTCGAGTTACGCGTAAATGACTAGCCTTGGGGTCCAGGTTCTGTAACCATGTTTGCTGGGTTATAGAATTTTTCTACTGTTTTCGTCGGTTTTGGATGTATGTTACGCCAAAAACGAAATATATGTAGAAAAAACTCGAGTTACGCGTAACTGACTAGCCCTGGGGTCCAGGGACATTGTGGCAGACTAGTGTACTGCTCGCTGATTGGCTCCACCATTTTAAGTTATCTACCTCCACATATACAGTAAGGGCAAGATTATTGTAGTCATAAGGTTGTTGCGTGTATAAGAAATAGACCCATTTTACTACCCGTAATACACCTGAGTTTGGAAAAAAATATTTGTGCAAGAGCCATTTTTGAATTCTCGCATTTTATTGTTCGGCCGCCATGATGAATTGACATGGGTGCAGTGATACGGTGGACCAAGTTGTAAACGAAATTGGAATTCCCGTATTTAATGTTGTTCATTGTTGAACAAATTTAAAAAAAATAATAAGAGGGAAATTAAATTTGTTAAATGTTGCGGATGTGTGAACTAAGAATTTAATTAACTCATTTGGAGACAATCTCGTATATTTTCACGATGAAAATGATCCTGTGTTGTTTGATAGGTTATGGTTCATAACAGTTTGTGTTTGTTTTGATAATTTGTAAGTGCTTATTTAAAGATAAAATATTTTTAAAAAGTGCACAAATCACGAATCCGTCGTTACAGTACAGGATTTTCTCGACGAAATCAAAAATTGGAAAATTTACAAAAAATCGGAAGCTGTTTATATTATTATGAAAGAAAATATAAACCCCACCGTGATTATTTTCTACGTTTCAAAACTTCGTCTGCCAGAAATGAGCTTAAAGATGCCAAATAAGTAAATTTTTCTTATTGTAAGGTTTTGCTAGCTGGAATTTGCATCACTGGAAGTACCTGATTCCTCCAAAAACACACTGGCGGGGTCAGCGAAACGTTTCGCTGGCCCCGGCATCATCCAAAATAAACTTTATATGCGTGAATTATTTCCCTCTTAATTTGTTCAGATTTTTACAACCTACTTCAACTCCTAAAAACTATCCCTGTGCGTTAAACACCTTGGCGGGGCCAGATAAACGTTTCGCTGGCCCCGACATTATTCAAAATCCATTTTGTATGCGTGCATTATTTTCGTCTTAATTTTTTTTTAATTTGTGCAGCCAACTTCAACCCCTAAAACCACCCCCTGTTATGCAAACGCCATGGTAAGACTAGCGAAACGTACCGCTGGTCCCGACAAAGTCCAAGCTGTTTTTCGCACAGGGGGTAGCTTTTAGAGGTTGAAGTTGGTTGCACAAATTTAAACAAATTAAGACAAAAATAATTCACGCATAGAAAGTAGATCTTGGTAAATATCAAGACCAGCGGTAGGTTTCGCTGGCCCCGCCATGGTGTTTGCCTTATAGGAGGTGGTTTTTAAGATTTGAAGTTTTTTGCACAAATTTTATCAAATTAAGACGAAAAATGAATGCATCCATATAAAGTTGATTTTGGATAATGTCGGGAACAGCTGTACGTTTTGCTGGCCCCTCAATGGTGTTTGCCACACAGAGGGTGTTTTTGGGAAACTGAAATTTGTTGCACAAATTTGAACAATTTAATAGGAAAGTAATGCACCCATATAAATTTGAATTTGTATAATGTCGGGAACAGCGATACGTTATGCTGGCCCCGCCATGGTGTTGCGGCACAGGGGTTGGGTTTTAGAGGCTGAATTTCATTGCACAAAGTTGAACACATTAAAACGTAAAGATCTCAGCCATATAAAGTTGATTTTGGATAATGTCGGGACCAGCGGTACGTTTCGCTGGCCCCGCTATGGTGTTAGCCGCACAGGGGGTTGTTTTCAAGAGTTGAAGTTGCTTCAACAAATTTAAACAAATTAAGACGAAAATAATTGGCTCATATAAAGTTTATTTTGAACAATGTCGTGGCCAACGAAACGTCTCGCTGGCCCCGCCATGCTGTTTTCCAGCGCCTCAACTCAGCGCACTGTTCACGCGAAGCTCTAACGTTACAGATTCGTTCGATTCTCGCTGTTCGTCGTTATTCGAAAAAGCCGAGTCAAACGAAGCGAAGCCTAGCGATTATATCTATATCGATGCACTTCTGTTTAGACGCCGAGCATTCGCGTATGAAAACCTTGAACGGATCAGGTTTCGCTTTGCTCCACCTAGCGCGGTTTGATACTTTAATGTGAGCATTTCATACGGGGAGTTGCTCCGTTTTAGCATTTTTAGAATTGCAACTGCTCGATCTTTAAACGAAGCGCGTCTAGTATTTTGAATCGTGAAAGTTCTATCTTACCGACGCTCTGTGATTCTGATTGCGTTACGTACCCAATACAAAAGTGGAACAGTGTACGCCTCGATGCTTTAGAACAGCTAATATTCACCTTATGAATGTTGCGAGTTCTACATAACGAACTGCTCTCTGTCAATAATTACTTAATCGATGTAGTTCCGTATTGCTATTGGTACGGACACGAAAAACGGCCTGGCGCCATCTGTTACCTAAAAGAGGCAATATCTTAGGGAGAATTCCACTTGTCTATATGCGATTGAAAATAAATAAATTTATGCTGAAAGTAAGAGTTTAATCATTAGATGGCGGGAGTGCCTGTAGGTAAGCTGATAAAAAGAAAAAACAAAAAAAAAAAATAATTCGTTCTGAATTTTCGTTTAGTGCAGATATCTATTTTTCTGAAAGTCATTATGGACCCTAAAGCTAGTGGTAAAGCAGTGAAGAAGGCTGGCAAAGCCCAGAAAAACGTTGCTAAGACCGACAAGAAAAAGAAGCGTGTACTTGGTGACAGCCTTGGTACCTTAAGATACGGCGTGCTTGGGAAAAAAATTTTGCTCGAGTTTATTAAACGGGTTGGTCGGATTTGCGTTTTGAATTTCTCTTGTCAATGACAGATCTATCGGATTACAAATATCACATAAAGTATTTCAATACTCTTCTTTTTTGAAGAAGAAATACTAAGATATCTAGAAAAATCATTGCGTTAAGTAAGTCAGTAATATATTTATACGATTTATAATTTTTGTAAACGTAATGTGAGTTGTGAGATATTGAGGTTAGAAAGTTTAATTATCCCATAATTACTTTAAGTATTGGTGAATAATTGAAAATAAATTTATGTGACTTAACGATAATACAGTAATATTTTTGTAAACAAAAAATAATTTTAGAAAAAAATTTATTTGAATAATTGGAATTTGTTTAAACAATGAAACATTCATTAAACAATGGTAGTCAATATTTTACTAAAGAAATAGCAATAATTATTATTTTGAAAAATTGAGAAAAAAATATTTAAACAAATTCAATTTGTTTAAATGATTAAAAATTAATAAATCAATGTTAATAAATATTTCACTAGATTAATAGTAATAATTTTCAGGAAAAAACGTAATTTTGAAAGAAAAATTATTTAGACAAATTAAATTTGTTGAAATAATTGAAAATCAATAATTCAATGTTAAACATATCCTTAATTTGCTCTATTTTAAACTTAGGGATATTCTAGTGTGCAAATTACACAATTCCGGATAAAAATACGATTGGTATTTTGTTATCCTAAGTATCTATAATAGTACATTCAGAAAATAACAATATACTTATCAAAAGGAAAATTTTAAGCAAACCTACATGTCATTATATTTAATGGAATTTTTCACAGTGAGTGTCTCGTATCTCATTTATAACTTATAAATATTTTGAACATAAAGAAAAATGTTAGGAAATATATTTCTCATTTAATAAACACTTGTAATTTAACGTCGTGTTAGAGAGAACTAACAGATGCTAGTCTGATAACACTGCACTGAATTTGGCTTATTCCCTTTACTTTCACTTTTGCACCCTTACCACATGAATTACTGCTAAACTTTTTCCCTTATTCAATGTTTTAGGATAAAAATCGATAAAGTGACTTATAGCTTAAAATCCTCTTCTAATTGAGATATACATCATCAATCCGCTTTTTGACATTCTGCCGGCAATTTTTATGGTTATGTTCATAACCAACAATAAAACTACAACGGGTTTAGCTGGAATGAAAAGTCAATTTTTTCACTAAATCTTTTTGCAAGAAAGTTTCCTCTATTAGTTTTGTTTTTAAGAATGTAACATATGTTTTCAAAGCAATCATCTATTTATTTATTATATTTTAAAAAATGCACACGTGCTAACTCGAGTAAATTTCAAATTTCTATCCCCAAGGAATTTCAGACTTTGGTCGCCGTGGGCGCTGCCTGTCATACCTGGTTAATATCAAGGTCATGTTCGCAACCAATAACGTCGGTTCTATACTTAAATCGATCAAATTAAAAATTAAATGAAGAGATTCAGTTCTACTTTTTTACATACAGAGTTCTAATTCATGCGAAACGTATTGGTCCAAAGTTTTATTGAACTATGATAGTCGCATTTTTTTCGGTGTGGATAAATTATTTACCACTCACCCTCATATTTTGTTTGAATTAAATATGAAGATCTTCATATTTTCTCAATGTTCATTCTTTGAAATTCAAGCGCACAAAATGAAAACCATTATTTTTATTGAGCGAAGTCGTTTACTAACTGCTTCAGTAAGATATTCGCACAAGATTGACTATGAAACTGATACTTAATTTAGTAAGGCTTATTATTCGAAGCTAATAAGACTTCTTAATTAGTACTTTTTAATTCAATACTCATCATTCAGATTGAGGGACTCAATGGTTCCATAATTACTGCAAAAATTAACCGATTTTCATTAGTCTTTTTTTCAATTTTTTCAACTTATGCCAATAAACTAATTCTGCTGATTAACCCTAAATCAAGCCATACCTTCTTGATTTTAGTTTTTTCACTGACCTGCATCTCATAAGAATGACAGCGTCATGAATTGCGAGCAATTTTTTGCACCCCAGGGAGTCTGCCTCGTGAGTTTTACGAGGATCGATGAAGAGTGCCTAGAGAATGCACGCACGGCTGCACTGAGTCTCACTGCAATTTTTCTCTATTGTTCTCTCCAATTTTATTATTAAACAAAATATAAACATTTTAGAGAAAAACCGGCTTCGTGCAATTCGAGGGACTAATATTTAGATGACGTACACAAGAAATTATACGAAAATATTCAAAATTGCAGAAAAATCTTACATTTCTTTTTAAAACTCTAATAAATAAGAATATGCCCGCGAGGCTGGCGCATTTTTTTTCTTTGTTTTTGTGCATGTTCAATGCCTTGATGCTTCGTGTAGAGTTTTTGTGTCTAGGTTTTTTTTCGTATGAAATATCTTTTTTTCTTCTTCCTATATAGTACTGATAAGTAATGGGAGAGTTTACCGCTCATTAGAGGCGCCACCTAACTTGCAAAAACTGCCGCGTTATTGGAACACAAAGTAAGGAAGATATATTTTTAAAAAGAAAATCATAAAAAATTATTGACACAAAAAGTGAAAAATTGACTGTAGCTTCTTGAGAAGAAGAACTGCAGCGTTGGAAAGTATCATTAAAGAAAAAACGAAAGATTTGGTAAGAAGGTAAATCTTGACTAACAGCAGGTCAGGTAGATTGTTTACTGCTTTTCAAAACTCATATCTCTAACAAACCCTTATTTTTCCTTTTCAATATTACTTTCCGACTTTGCAGTTCATTATTATTTATAATTTTCTTTTCAAAACATTACTTTGCTTAATTTGAGTTCGAAGATCGCGGGCACTTATGGAAGTTCGCTAGCGCCTCCTAATTTTTTCATAATATGCATCGTTTGGATACTAAATTCCAAAAAAGAGACTGTTATTTGTTACTATACGAGTACTGGAGAAATAGTTTCTTGTTATTTTTAATATTTGTGGGTCTTTTTTTAATATTAGCCAAATTGTACACTTTTTCATTTCATATATACATGCATATATATATATATATATATATAATTAAAAGTTTGTTATAAGGACACAATATTCCGAGTACAATCGTCGCAATTCCCTTATAAGGTCTTTATACCTCTCTTTCTTTTCATTCTCCTGACCTATAATGTTTTTGTTAGCTGGTGCCGAAAATTCGATAACGCACATGGTTCGCTTCTCGAAGTTAAGAAGAACCATGTCAGGTCTCGGTTGTGCAACAGAAACAATTATGTGCATGGCACGCCCTGCAGCTATGAATTTTGCTCACCCCTAATATTACAGTTAAGTCCGAGTGTTGCAACAGCCTCCTCCGCTACTTTGTACAGGAATGCTCCTTTGCCCACTTCTTCGTGCTTCCTGACCATTTTAAGAAGAGGGTCTCTTCCATTTGCGACTCTATGTGCTGTACCCAGAATAATCCTGTTGTGAAGACATTCGAGATTCAATACTCCGCGACCACTTTGACGGCTTGAGATGTAGAGTAGCGGAACAGAAGACTAAAGATGCATGCTTTTGTTCATGCGCAAAACCTTTCATGTCTCGATATCAAGGGATCTGAGCTCGTTCTTCGTCCATGGAATCACTCCAAAAAGTTGCAGATACTTTGTTCCTCGCCGACAGTTCGAAAGACCAAATTTGCCAGATGAGACGTTTGTATCTGCTTCGGAGAGTATCCTTTATAGATGTCACATCCTGAATGCGGCTCGGTGGCACGCCCAGGTATGTATAAGTTTCTCCAGCGAGAAAGTGTCGTATAGCGCTTCTATCGACAAGCTCAGGGTTTTCAGGGATGCCATTAAGTTTTCCTCGCTTTAAGTAAGCCTTGGCGCAAAAGTTTGCGCCAAGTTTGCCACAAAAGTACCCGACGGAATGGCGAAGTGCTAGAGACAGTGGCAATAATGTGAGGTAAAATAGGAGTGAGCTCATGCTGTCGCTCTGAGAGACACCTCTCTGAAAGGTGACTTTGTTAGTTGTCGTACGATTTTTTCCATATAAGATAGTTAATTTGGGTTTCCAAAGCGGCATCAATCTCTCTATGTACCTCACGATTTGAGGATGAACCTTTAAGCTTTCCAAAAGACAGATGATAAGTCTATGGGAGGTCGAATCGAAAGTTTTCCGGTAATCAATCCAGGCCATCGGTAGGTCACGCTGGTAGGATGTTGTATCTTTGCAGACACATCTATCGATAAGCAGGTTCTCCCGACATCATGCTAAGCCTTTCTTTGAGACGCGTTCATTCATTTATTGTCACACAGGTTCAATTTCCCGAACAATTCTATCTTTTAGGATAGCTGTGAATATTTATACAGTGTGTTTAGACAAGAGATCAGCCTGTAATTCTTTGGATCAGCTAAGTTTCCTATTTTCGGCAGGATTATTGTGCGCCCTTCCACCAACCACTCCGGAATGGGCTCTTCTGACTTTAAATATGAGGTGAAAATACGGGCCAAATGTTGATGGGCTGAAGGAAACTTCTTTCATCAGAAGGTCTTGATACCATCTGGTCCCGGAGCGGAATAGTTCTTCATCCCTCTTAATACTTTTTTCAACTCCTCGGTATTGATGGATTGGCATTCTTCAACCGGTGTTATGAGGGCATCACACAGCTCCTTACAGCTATGTAAGTTCTCTGAGTCTTCGTCCAGTCAATGCTGCACTTCGTAGACTTCTCTCCAAAATACTTTGACCTCCTCTGGTT
>NC_046663.1:110285615-110290695 GCF_010883055.1 Belonocnema kinseyi
GGAGGGACGTGGAAGACTCAAGATGGGTCAGAGAGAAACTGTTGATTTTCTCTGACCCTCCTCACTCTCCGCTCTAGACATCTCTTAACGACAGATAGCATCCGTATTCTCTCAACAATATGCTGCCTGATGGTCAGCATCTTTGACTTGTTCAGTGTGTGATAACGCGTCCAGAGTTGGCGCGCGAAGTTTCGAACCTTGGTGGTGAAATTCCTGCCAGATGAGATTTAGTCAATCACACACTAAATGCGGACGCGTACTGTTTTGCCCAGCCTATCATTATAGCGATTTGATGCATTCGTCTTTTGGTCTTATGATCAATTGTTGGTTGACTTTTACAATTCGCATCGACTAAAGCTCTAACTGCATTATACACACAACAACTGATAGTCCTGAGGTCGGATTCTTTGGAAAAATGTCCACGAAGCTCGTCATCCATTTCAGTCAGATCGAGAGAATTGAGAGAAACCTGGGTGTTGATGTTTCTTCGGGTCATAAAGCATCGCTTTTCCTCTAACGGATGCCTGCTCGCAACTGGTCTTAGTGTCGCCTCACATTCTCTGTTGTCAGCTTGTTCTGGCTGTAGTAAAGTAGGCGTTCCGCTTACATAGTCCCTTTTTTGGAATAGTTCGGCATGGTTTTGCTGACGTTGATGCGAAAAGTGCGATAGCTCTGGGTGCTTCTCACACCACAGAGCATGCAGTCGTGCCATGTCACCCCGTTCAGGGGCCACAATCGCATCGTAGCACTCTAGCAAGTCGCGATTTAGTCGCTCCGTCCACCTAAAGGTCCCAAGATTGCGTCGATCCATCGCGATAAATCCATATATATTGGCTCCCCCAGCTCTAAAGTGCTCGGCATTGTTGGCCGAATCATTGTCGGGAGCCGTGCGTGTTTTGTTGTTTTGAACCGCTCATACTACAACTATGTTTGATCTTGTCATTGTTGTTCCCACGAAAAGCTAGGGAAAAGGGTTCTTCCATCCTTGTAGAGCCCCGCATGCAAGGATAAGGCTGCGTACTCTAAAAGGTCGCCCGGCATCCCAGAGTCACCGTTCTAGATACCTCACCCAGGGGCCATTCCGAATATATATATCAAAAGGTCAAGGACATTGGACTTTAGATGAAGGTTTTTAGGCTTGGTCAAAATTCAATTGAATTTGACCTTGACCTTCATGGTTATTTCAAGGTTAATTTTTTTTACATTTAGAGTTACCCAGGAACAACGACGTGAACGTAGTAAAATATTTTCCCTTTGGGATTGATCTTAAAAGAGCCTTTAAGGTCAAGCTCAAGGTCAAATTTAAGGTCAACAGTAGATTCCTCGTTAAAAGTCACTCCAAGAATGACCTCGACCTTTTTCGTAAACACCTGAACTGAAGCAGTACAGATTGGAACCTACCTACACGTCAGTCAAGCCTGAGACCCTTCGGCTGAAGTTCATAGTCATCCTTGGCCCATTACCTGAGTGCATGTTTTGACGTAAGATGTCCCGCTCTTTCGATTACCGTTGTCAAAAATAGGGGTTTCTATTTAAAAAAAACTAAGTTGACCTTGAAATAACCTCGAAGGCCAAGCTCAAAGTCAAATTCAAGGACACCACTGGATTCTTCGTTAAAAGTTACTCCAAAAATGATCTTAGCCTTTTTGAAAAAATATTTCACCTGGAAAATTATTATGTGTTTCATTATATTTTGGACACTCTGTATGTAATACTCCTATATTGCTAACTGCTTACCTCACAATAAGTGGCGCGTGGCAAAAACAAAGATTGCGGACATATATTTCTGTCTCATACAGCGCACAGAACTTTCTTAGCATTGCGCGTGGACCGGAAAGAAGTGATGAAACTATTGAGCATTCTAACGTCACGTCGCACTCTGCCGGTAACGTCGAAATCTATAAGGCTTTACCACTTGGTGGACTGCAAAGCATTGTTTAAATAGGATATTGACTAAAATTGATTTACTTAGGTGACAGTAAGTCAAAAGTCGTGATATAACTTTGCTTTTAAGATATAAAAGCCATTTCTTTCATTATTGTTGTCAATTTAGAATATGTGTGATTAGGCAATTCATCACGAAAAATTATAATGTACCGTAATTGAGGTTATAACCACAATTTTCGGCGAATCATTTCATAAGACTTCGATAATAAGTGATTTTAAGTAGTTTCATGACATTTTTAAAGAACTTTAAGAAGTTTTGAAATTTCAAGACATTTTAATGTTTTTTAAATGATTTGAAGATATACCAAAGAGACTTTAAGTGTTTTCTTGTAATAATCAATATTATTATTTATTAATTTTAGTCGTTTTTTAAAGATTTTAAATGATTTTAAAGAACTTTAAGGGATTTCGAAAAAAAAATTTGAGGATTTTAAAGATTTTCATGAAATCTTACAGGATTTATAACAATTCAAATTATTTTAAGGAATTGCTAAGGACATGACGGTATTTTAAAGTTTCTTTTTAAATGATTTAAAAATAATTGAAGATGATTTAGGGATTTAGAAGAAAATAATATTTCAGGGAATTTGAAAAAATTTGAAGATTTTAGGGACTTTTAAGAGATTTAAAGGAATTTAAGGGCATGCTCTTCGTGACCACGTGAACAAACTAGTCCCCGGTTATGAGCATTTTGTTTGTTCACTGTGTCCACACAAATTGAGATATCGTGTTTAAAATTTGACAAATTAAATAAAAAGCACTAAAGAACATTTGTATACATCAATATGTTTCTAGTTTAAAAAAAGTTTATTTATAAATAGATGAAGTAGGATATTACCGTTCGAGTTACAGCACTTTGCAAATCATTTTTGGTTTGTTGCATTCCGGATTTTTTGGTTCGCTTATATTGATCACTGACACCAATTTTGGACTAAATCGTCTAAACCTTAAAAAAAATGTAAACAATAAAATTTGCACATTCGTTGCAAATAAACAAATAAGTATCTGCACACACGTAACCTATCATTATTTTTGGAGAATTTTTAGCGATTTCTAGCGGAGAACAAAAGAAACTTCGAACGACGATAAACTCGAGATCACGTGACTAAGTTCGTCCATGAAATTTTTGTGTAGAATGATTTTAATTTTTTTGGTCCTAAAAATAAAAGATAAATTTCAAATTGGAAACATGGCAACACCAGAAATGTGATCAAATCTACTCTTCGGAGCTTTCCAACCAACTTCAATAATTCTTGACGTTTTATTTTTGACGCTGAATCGATCACCTGATAAGTATTGTTGACAGTGAACCAACCGGTGGGGCTCAGCGTCAGGCTCGCCTTGTATTTCGCCCCCGAGCGAAATTTTATTATTATTGGTTTATTATAACTTAGAATTGTTTCACACGAGTACAAAAAATCCACAAGAATACAGAATCATTAGAAAATGTTTATTATTTTCTGAAGATGAACATTTCTTAAGATGGGACTTGGACGGATTTTCAAGTATCGCATTCTAAGATGTTCCTCAATTTATTTAATCGAGGCATCTACTTTATCGACGTTAAAAGTTTTTTTCCTATTCCTATAGTATTTCACTCAAAAACTTTCTTCGTAATTATAAACATTTTGATATATACAAACGTTCCTGAGTCCTTTCGATATAACTTCCTAAATCCTGAACACGATATCTCAATTCGTGTGGACGTAATGAGGACCGACCAAAATGAAGATCATTTCATTCTCGACACAGAAATTTTATTAATGAACTTAGTCGCATGATCTCGACTTTATCGACGTTCAAAGTTTCTTATTCTGTCCACTAGAAATCGCAAAAAATACTCCAAAAATAATGATAGGTTACGTGTATGCAGATACTTATTTGTTGATTTGCAACGAAAGTGCATATTTTATTGCATACATTAATTTTTTAAGGTTTAGACGATTTAGTCCAAAATTGGTGTCAGTGCTCAATATACGCGAAACAAAAAATCCGAAATGCATCAAACCAAAAATAATCTACAAAGTGCTATAACTCGAATAGTAATATTCTATTTCATCGATTTATAAATAAACTTTCTTTAAAACTATAAACATATTGATGTATACAAACGTTCTTTGGTGCTTTTTATTTAATCTGTCAAATTTTAAACACGATATCTCAATCCGTGTGGACACAATGAACACAAAAAAATGCTCATATCTGAGAACTAGTTTGGTCACGTGGTCACGAAGAGCATGCCCTTCAGAGGAAAAAAGTAATGACAGCTCAAGCTGGTAAAACTGGTAAAACTAATATTTTAAACAAATTATAATTTTTGAATGGTAATCCATGGTTCAAATTAAGTTTCATGTCCATAAAAGTATAATTACATAAATATTTTTCTGAAAAATTAAAAATTTCACCAATCAAGTGAAAATACGAAATCATAACCTCAAAACTGAGGCAGATCAGGCGCTGATTTTGAAATTTAAACTTTCTTAGTTTCAATGAAGAATTAGTTCAATATTAGTTCAGGATCAATAATAATCACATTCAGTGGAATAAGTAATTATGAATCTTCTATAAAAGCCTATTAATTTACTATATGAAGAAGATATCTTAGAACTTTTTCCATATATTAGCTTTCCATCATGAAGGGAACAAATTGCATATAATAAGTATCATACTGATAATTAGTTGTTACATATGTATCATTAAGCTGTTACACTTCTGAACAAATGCTACTTGAAGTATGAAGACATGATGAAAAATAAAATTGCATGATTGTAGTGTAATTTCATGAAAAACTCTTAATGCTTAGAACCTGTCTTAAGAACAGAAGTTTCTTTTCTCCTATATATAGATTATTAAACTTATAAAAACCTACATTATTGAGCTAATTGAATAAACAGAAATCATTTACAACGTTTGAAAAAAGACTATGTGTAAAGGCAGATTTACGGGTCAAATATTATTTACAGCTTATTACTTTAAAGACAAGGTAGTAATAAAAAAGTAATATCAGTGGCCGATTTAGGTATATGCCGACCCTATAGTCTAAAAGAAATTTGCCCCCTTTATAGCCTAAAAAATTAACTACTGTTGTGTTGCACTTGTATTACCAACTGTGCTACGCTAGGCTAAAGCCTAT
>NC_046663.1:110290795-110299988 GCF_010883055.1 Belonocnema kinseyi
TATTCCGCGACCCCCTTGACGGCGTGAGATGTACAGTCGCGGAACGGAAGACTTAAGATGCATGCTTTTGTTCATGTGCATAACCTTTCCTGTCCCGATATCGAGAGATCTGAGCTCGTTCTTCGTCCATGAAACTACTCCAAATGTATAGAGTAGTACAGGGACGGCAAGCATGTTCGTTCGACAATCCCCAGAGCTAGATGCAGTTGTTCTCTGTTTTTAGCATAGATCTTAAGATCGTCCATGTAAAATACATGAGTGACCTTGTACTTTCGATCTGCAGGTTTGCCGCACAAGTACCCGTCGGAATGGCGCAGTGCTAGAGATAGTGGCAATAATGTAAGGCAAAAGAGCAGTGGGCTCATGGTGTCGCCCTGAAAGACACCTCTCTGAAACGTGACCTTGTTACTTGTGACACGATTTTTGCCAGATGAGATGGTAAATCTGGTTTTCCAAAGCGGCATCAATCTCTCTATGCACCCAACTATTTGCGGATGAACCTTTAAGATTTCCAAAAGACAGATGATAAGTCTATGGGATGTAGAATCGAAAGCTTTCCGATAGTCAATCCAGGCCATCGATTGGTCACGCTGGAAGAATGCTGCATCTTTGCAGACACATCTATCGATGAGAAGGTTCTCCCGAAATCCGGCTACGCCTTTCTTTGAGCCTCGTTGTTCATACATTTCTTGCCAAACACGTTCAATTGCCCGAACAATCCTATCATTTAGGATAGCTGTGAATATCTTATAAAGCGTGTTCAGACAAGTTATTGGCCTGTAGTTCTTTGGGTCAGCTAAGTTGCCTATTTTCGGCAGGAGTATTGTGCGCCCTTCCACCAACCACTCCGGAATCGGCTCTTCCGACTTCAAATATGAGGTGAAAATACGGGCCAAATGCTGATGGGTTGAAGAAAACTTCTTCCACCAGAAGGTTTTTATACAATCTGGCCCCGGTGCGGAATAGTTCTTCATTCCTCTTAATACTTTTTTCACCTCCTCGGTAGTGATTGGTGGGCATTCTTTATCAGGTGTTATGAGGGCAACACATAACTCTTCGAAGCTATTTATATTTTCTAAGTCTTCGTCCAGGCTATGCTGAATTTCGTAGACTTCTCTCCAAAATACTTCGACCTGCTCTGGTTTGGGTGGGTGTTCGACAGTAGCTGGAGGGTCTTGGAAGAGTCGCGATGGGTCAGAGAGAAACTGTTGATTTTCTCTGAGCCACCTCTCCCTCCGCTCTAGACTTCTCTTAGCGTCAGATAGTATCCGTATTCTCTCAAAAATATGCTGCCTGATGGTCAGCAGCTTTGACTTGTTAAGTATGTGATAACGGGTCCGGAGTTCGCGCGCGAACATTCGAACCTTGGCGGTAAAATTCCTGCCAGATGTGATGTAGTCAATCACACATTGAATGCGGGACGCGTACTGTCTTGCCCAGCCTATCTTTATGGCAAGTTGATGCATTCGTCTTTTGGTCTTATGATCAGCCGTTGGTTTAGTTTTACGGTTCGCATCGGCCAAAGCTCTAGCTGCATTATATACACAATAATTGATAGCCCAGAGGTCGGATTCACCGGAAAAATATCCACGAAACTCGTCATCCATTTCAGCCAGATCTTTAGACTTGAGAGAAACCTTGGTGTTGATGTTTCTCCGGGTCGTAAAGCATCGCTCTTCATCTATTGGTTGCCTGCCCGCGGTTAGTCTTAGAGTCGCCTCTCTTTCTTTGTTGCCGGCTTGTTCTAGCTGTGGTAGAGTAGGCGTTCCGCTTACATAGCCCCTTTTACGGAGTATTTCTGCATGGTTTCGCAGACGTTGCTGCGAAAAGTGCGATAGCTCAGGGTGTTTCTCGCACCACAGAGCATGCAGCCGTGCCATGTAACCCCGTTCACGAGCCACACTCGCATCGTAGCAGTTTAGCAAGTCGTGATTCAGTTGATTCGTGCACCCAAAGGTCACGAGATCCCGCTGATCCATCGCATTGAATCCATTTTCATTGTCTCCCCCAGCTCTAGATTGGTCCGCACTGTTGGCCGACCCATTGTCGGGAGCCCTGCGCGTTCTGTTATTTTGAACCGCACTTACTACAACTGTGTTTGGTGTTGTCATTGTTGTTCCCACGAGAAGCTAGGGAAACGGGTTCGTCCATCCTTGTAGAGCCCCGCATGCAAGGATAATGCTGCGTACTCTGAGAGGTCGCCCGCTACCCCAGAGTCACCGTTCTAGACACCTCACCTAGGTGCCATTCAGCTTTCGGCACGATTTTCACACCTACGCTTGGGGGTTAATTCCTTCGGGACCACCCCTGGACAATTGTCCGCGACTGCCTATTTATTTTTGTAACCATATTCAGCAGAAACTCTTGGTACAGGGACCCTCTATCCGCAACCCGAGGACGCGTTCGGTGGCTTTGTTATAGGCCCTTTAGTTTGATATATATATATAATTAAAAATTTGCCATAAGGAGAACCGCAGGATTTCGCCGGGAGCGGGTGCTAATCTGAAAAATTGCACCCGCTTCCAGCGAAATCGCGGTAAAATTTCAGGCATAACCACGTCTCACAACCGTGAGAGAGGTGGTTACAGTCTGTAAAGGAATCAATACGACGATGCAGCAAAAGCCTCGTGCACCCTAAGAACACGGAGTGACCCAAGAACAACCGCCTTCTGCATTTTTCCCACAAGTGTTCTAGCATATTGTTGAAACGCAGGGATGCTTTTTAGGCTATTAGCAAGTGAAAGCTTGGCACCTCCAAGAGCGTCGATGATAAGGACGATCAGTTTAACAGAATATTTCGGCTACAATCGTTGCAACTCCCTTATAAGGTCTCGATACCTCTCTTTCTTTTCATTGTCCTTGGCTATGATATTTTTGTCAGCTGGTGCCGAAAGTTCGGTAACGAACATAGTTCGCTTCTCGAAGTCAAGAAGAACCATGTCAGGCCTCGAGTGTACAACAGAAACAATTGTCGAGAATATATAGTTCCAGTATATACGGAACTTCTTATTCTAGACAATTGACAAGATTTCCCTAGGAGCGTTTCGATGAGCAATATTAAGGTTAATGCCGTAAGAGTGACAGAGATGGTAATAAAGCACTCTTAATGTGGCATTGTGCCTTTGGATATAGTTCATTCCCGCATGAGTTGGACAACTAGATTGTATGTGAATAAATGCTCGGGGTGTGCATGTCACGCCCTGCAGCTATCATCGGGAATGTCTGGGCTCAAAAAGTAGCGACTGTATGTTAAGATGAAAATCACACCGTCTTAGCATGCTAAAATAAAACCCTCAGTACCAGACTTCAATTCGGGTGATTTGAGGAAATCAAAAGTTAGCTCACACAACATTGACTGATTCTCCACATTTCTGTGAAAGATACCGTGCATCCTCTTATCGAGGAGCTGTTCACGAAGTTTTTCTCTTTTCTTTCTCAATCTGGGCTTTCAGGAGTAAGTACTTAAGATAGATAAGATTTGATGCATTTTGCTCACCCCTAATACTGAAGTTAAGTCCGAGTGTTTCAGCAGCCTTCTCCGCTGCTTTGTACAGAAACGCTCCTTTGCCCACTTCTTCATGATTCTTGACCATTTTGAGAAGAGGGTCTCTTCCATTTGTAACTATATGTACTGTACCCAGAATAATCCTCTTGTGAAGACATTCAAGATTCAATATACCGCGACCACCTTTACGGCGTGAGATGTAGAGTCGCGGAACAGAAGACTTAAGATGCATGCTTTTGTTCATGTGCATAACCTTCTTGTCCCAATATCAAGGTATCTGAGCTCGTTTTTCGTCCATGCAACCACTCCAAATTAATAGAGTTCTACCGGGACGGCAAGCATTTTCGAAGCAGATACTTTGTTCCTCGCCGACAGTTCGGAAGACCAAATCTGCCGGATGGACGTTTGTATCTGCTTCGGAGAGTGTCCTTTGTAAATGTCACATTCTGAATGCGGCTCTGTGGCACACCCAGGTATGAATAAATCTCTCCAGCGCAAAGTTATCGTATAGCGCCTCTATCGACGAGCTCAGGGTGTTTAGGAATGCCATTAAGTTTTTCTCGCTTCAAATAAACCTTGTCGCATTTGTCTAACCCAAATTCCATTCCAATTTCTTTAGTATTTTGTTCGACAATCCCTAGAGCTAGATGTAGTTGCTCTTTGTTTTTAGCATAGATCTTAGGATCGTCCGTGTAAAATACATGAGTGACCTTGCACTTTCCATCTGCAGGTTTGACGCAAAAGTACCCGTCGGAATGGCGAAGTGCTAGAGATAGTGGCAATAATGTACAGAAGAAGAGGAGTGGGCTCATGGTGTCGCCCTGAAAGACACCTCTCTGAAAGGTGACCTTGTTAGTTGTCACACGATTTTTTCCAGATGAGATAGTAAATCTGGTTTTCCAAAACGGCATCAATCTCTCTATGCGCCTGACAATTTGCGGATGAAACTTTAAGCTTTCCAAAAGACAGGTGATAAGTCTATGGGAGCTCGAATCGAAAGCCTTCCGATAATAAATGCAGGCCATCGATAGGTGATGCTGGTAGAATGCTGCATCTTTGCAGATACATCTATCGATATGCAGGTTCTCCCGACATCCTGCTACGCCTTTCTTTGAGCCTCGTTGTTCGTACATTTCTGGTCACACAGGTTCAATTGCACGAACAATCCTATCATTTGGGATAGCTGTGAATATCTTCTACAGTGTGTTCAGAGAAGTGATTGGCCTGTAATTCTTCGTGTCAGCTAAGTTGCATATTTTCGGCAGGAGTATTGTGCGCCCTTCCACCAAGCATTCCGGAATTGGCTCATCCGACTTTAAATATGAGGTGAAAATACGGGCCAAATGCTCATAGACTGAAGAAAATTACTTTCACCAGAAGGTCTTGATAAAATCTAGTCCCGGAGCGGAATAGTTCTTCATCCCTCTTAATACTTTTTTCACCTCCTCGGTAGTGATGGGTGGGCATTCTTCATAAGGTGTTATGAGGGCATCACACAGCTCCTTGGAGCTATTTATATTTTCTGAGTCTTCGTCCAGTCTATGCTGCACTTCGTAGACTTCTCTCCAAAATACTTCGATCTCCTCTGGTTTGGGCGGGTGGTCGACAGTAACTGGAGTGTCTTGGAAGAGTCGAGATGGGTCAAAGAGAAACTGTTGATTTTCTCTGACCCACCTTTCCTTCCGCTCTAGACTTCTCGTAGCGCCAGATAGTATCCGTATTCTCTCAACAATATGCTGCCTGATAGTCAGCAGCTGTAACTTGTTAAGTGTGTGATAACGGGCCCGGGGTTCGCGCGCAAAAATCATGCCGTTTCACGGATGTGTCAGTGATATAGTGTGATTATCAAGTAGTTAGTAGTGGTTTGATTTGGCAGGTATATTGTTGTAAAACGTTTATGTACTTCTCTTTATATTCATATTGTTGACATTTGTTTGTTTGAAAGAGTAAAAAACCGCTTGTATACAAGTATAACAATATCAAAATGTCGTTTTGACAATCTTAACCTCTAACTCAAAATAATAGATACCCACCCGGTAATAAGCTTTGAATTCAGAAAAATTAAGAATTTTTATTCCTATGAATACGCGATTTTTCCTCCGTCTAAAAATCCCGCAACGGGAACAGAAAAAGTGCAAATCCTATTCCTCTTAATCGACTTAGTAAAATTCAACGAAAGCATTTCTTTAACCTCTTTTCATTATTAAATCTTTTTATAACTTATAAATTCGAAAAATATTCAAATTTATATTTATGTAGACGTCTTAAAATATACACCAAAAAAATCGATGCAAATGTGTGCTTTTAAATAATTTTAACTCTAGACAGGTAGAGTTGTATTGTTTATCTTATTCTTACAGTGGAATTTTAGGCAGATGGAAAAATCGCGCATTCAAAATAATAGAATAATCTTCACTTTTGCGCTGAAATCTGAAAATATTAATTTTTCTCTATTCTACACTTATTACCGGGCAATTAAAAACGATTGGAATCATTATTGAACTTAGGATGGCGCCAATATTTTGAAACTCGGATCAAGTAAATTGTAGGTAACTCATTCAATTTTTTACATTTTTTATTAGAAAAACGTATCAAATACTTTTAATTATCTTGCAATATATGAATGCTGAATTTTTAAATAAGTTTGACTTGAAATTCTTGAAAGGTTCTAATTTAAAATATTTGAAATATTCATGGACATTGGAAACAAGGGACTAGGCATGCCATTGCGGGTGGTGCAATGAGAGGGGAGGACCGCCACCTTTTGATGTCCCGCAACAAACATGGCAGCTCCCACATGTTTATATTTTCATGCACAGTTTGTCGGCAAGAATGCTCGTGCGCATAATCAAATAGCACATCGTAAGATAGCGGCTCTCCCCACTCATGAAATTCTCCCCCCTCCCGTGGATTCAACCCCGCTCGCCCAAGTTAGGATAGCATGTTTGATTTTAAATTAAAAAATTTTTTGAAACTGAGTTTGAAATGCTAAATGAAAAAAATTATTAAGCTTAGAATTAAGCAGCTTAGATGCTTAAATTTTAAAATTTTATTTTGTAAGTTTCTGAATTTTTACTTATTCAAATCAAACCGTAACAAGATTGAATATATACATTATTCATACTTTTGATTTCACAGGGCATAATTTTAAAATAAACAAAGTTACATGCTTCTGAATCTATATCGTACATTTCTTAATGCTTTATTTAGAAGAAGCATCTAGGCGGCTTGTAATTTTTACATGTGCACTGGAACGTTTAAACTCGAAATAGCTGGTTTTAAATGTCTTAATTATACATTTAATATGCTCAGTGTTCAGAAAAATTCTAGTGTTAATGGTTTAATTTGCAGTTTAGTTTTAAATACTTTAAATAATCAAGTTCCAGCTTTGAAAACTTAAACTTTGAGTTTTATTCTGTTCTTCTATTCTATGTAAATTTTTAAAAACTAGGAAATGATTCAAAATTTTTTCTTCAATTTTAGTAGCTACCTTGTGAATAATAAAAAAAACTAAATTTACTGTTCAATTTGGAAAGTAGAATTAATACAAGTTTTTTTATTATAAGATGAATTTATGTGTTAATAATGGCAAAGAATTAAAAATTTAGACCTCTTTCTGATAAAAACATCTTTTATCTCTAATAGTATTTTTTATTATTTAACTGAATTAAATTAATAATAGCCTGGAATTTGATTAAGTAATAAAATAATTCTTCAATCGATTTTCTGAAGTTTCACGTTTTTTAAATATTCGTTTAATTTTTTTTTAATCTCAACCGATTTTAAAACCTATAACCCTTTATAAAATGTTCACTACAATAAATGATCCAAGAGCGCATAATAAAACGAACACAACAATTTTGCTGCTTTCACTAATATAAAATCAACTTTTTTTATTTTTATTGCATATCTGATTTTATATTTTTAATGTATAATACTATTAGCACATTTTTTATCTTAGAACCCATTCATCTGGTAAAAATTATCTAGAAAATTGTTATTTACTTTCTTTCGTAATATATCGAGGCGTCCTAACGGTAGGATGCCAATGCATGCGATCGACTAGATGATACTTAATTAAAAATATAACCAATAAAAATCTAACGAAGAAGTTAGCGCTAGAAAGTTTTAGCTCACGGAATTGAACAAGATGAAGCTAGAAGTTGGCCAAAACTAGAAGATGCTCGCTCGCTCCATCAAAACATTAAAGTTCTATCTCGGGCGAGGAAAGCATGAAGGTGCCACTTCTCGCCTGTAAACTAAACGCGAGAAGTGGCGCCTTCATGCTTTGCTCGCACGAAATAGCACTTTAATGTTTTTATTGTTTTGTTTTTTGTGTTAAGTGCTGTCAAGTCGTGTCGCGTGCGTTCTCATCCTGCCGTTAGGACTTCTCGATATACTGTTCAAATTGATATTATTCAAAAAAATTAAATAACTGTTTTTAAATAATTCCCGCTATACGAAAGTGCTGCCATCACGAGCCAAATTCCAAGTTCCCGATTGGGAACAATTGGTCAAGCAAAATGCTTCATCGTTGTCAATCGTTTTAGCACAATTAAGAAACACGATTCGGAACACTTAAGATATAGATTATATCATTTCGTATTGATCTCAATCGATTATTTCTAGAAGCGTTCTCTACACGAATGTGGGAGAAATGCAAAGACCGATCGCGAATATGCTAATGCACGAATCTGAGAAAAATACAAAGTCCGAGCGCGTAATGCGAGGTAAATACAATTAAAATTAAGCGCGAAGCGCGAGAACCAAAAATCGCGCACCCTAGCGCGCTCAAACTTAAACACATAGAAATTAGTTAAACATTAGACTAAATGTCTCAGATTTATGTAATTATTCATTAGAAAGTAGAACAGGGTAGCAATTTCAGAAAAAAGTATATATCCATTAGTAATTATTTGTATGAAATAAAATGACAGAAATTGCTATTCCTTCCTTTAAATTCTTTCACTTTTTTATTCTTTATTACTCTTCAGTTAAATATTGTGAAGTCGATTAAAAGGAATATGTTTTGCTCTGTTTTTCATTATACTTTCAATAAAAAACTTTTGTTCTGTAAACTATTCATTTACATACTTAGCCATTCGTGTTTTTAAAAGCCCGCCGCGTAAGGCTTGAGATTTTTTGCTTATGTTGCACATCGAACATGTATTTCGTTATTATTATCTGCAGTCTCTTTTTTCTTATTTGACAATGATTTAGGTATTTTAATTCGGATTGTGTGCAAAAATGATTCAAAATTGTATTTAATTACTTTTAATTAGTTATTTCTTCATATTTTGAGTTTTACCGCATTTTTCCCATTTCTAACACATGACCGGTAAGTGACGGTCAGAACGTCAGAACGTTGCCTGTCCCATCAGGGCGCAATCCCATGGAGGTAGATTAGTAGAATAGTGGAACAGTTCTAACCAATGAGGTGACTGCTAGAGCTTGTGCAAGCACCCGATTGGTAAAAACTGTTCCGCTTTTCTACCAGAGATTCTACTGATCTACCTCCATCGGACTGCGCCCTCACTATAGTGATGGGACTGTGGCTCATTCATTAATTAACACTGTTAGACTGAAACTCCAACCTTGAAATTCAATTGCCTCACATTACTTAATAAATACCAGCAATAAATAATAAAATTATTAAATACCCAACGCTACTTCTTTTTTAGATTGTCA
>NC_046663.1:110300088-110324651 GCF_010883055.1 Belonocnema kinseyi
GTACTTATTCAGTAAAATGTTATTTTAATCGTAGCTTTACTCTCAAAAATTTATTTCATATTCCTAAATTTTTAATAAATGTTTTTCTTTGGATCACATGCTTGAGAGGTAATGTCCCAGTGGACATTAACATTGGACATTAACAGTGAACATCAACTTAAATGGACTTATTTGGAAGCAACAATGAGCTCAAACTGAATTTTTATTAATTTACGCATGAGGTATTTACTGTTTGAAAATCTGATCTAAAAGTTAGGTTAGAATTCGTATTTAAATTCCAATCGTCCATTATTCGTTTTCTTTGCATAATCTGGATAAAATTCGTGGCTAGATACATTAATTAAAGTTTATTGAAGCAAACAATACATTTAAACTTACATGAAATAGTAAAATAATTGTTTTTTTAAACCTATTTGATAAAAATGTGTTTTCTCAACGAACAAGATGGAAATTCTATCTGAAACTGTTTATTTTTATGAAGATTTGTTTTTGGTATTCTATCATTGTTTAATACTACACAAAACAATAGTAAAAAGACTTTTATGCAAAAATTAAAATACATCTTTAAAATTGTATCTACTCGTTCTAGTTCCAGTTTTCGGCAGCAGGTGGCGAAATGGTAGACCACCATTCGCAATAGGAGTATGACATATGTGAGGGCCTGTTCTAGACAAGGATGGTTAAGTAAAATACCCTAAGTAATTTGCGTGGTTTATTACGGTAAATTACGATATACTGTATGTGCCTAGTTTCTTACACGATGTAAATTACGCGTATATGAGACTTTACGTTCGGCGGTGTCCTTTTCCCTCCACAAACATTAGCTCTAAAACTTTTTGCCATTTCCAAGCGCTCCTCGAAATAAATTTTTAAAATCGTATGGGTACATAAATTTATTACAATGAAGCTGGTTCATCAGGTTATATATTATTGGTAAATGTTTCTGTCTACTGGTTTACTGGATGTTAGGTGTTTTTGTCTACTGGTCAAAAATCAATACTTTTTTAATATTCAAATGTTCAAATTCAATATTAAAAAAGCTGGTCTTTTGACTAGTACACAAAACCACTTAACATTAACGTATTTATTCAGTATTACATTGACCAATATTTCAAAATAAAAAAAATGAAAAAATGGATATAAATCCATTTTAATTACAAGTGTTTAAATGAACAAAAATAACGATATTTTACAATTATCACTTGCAGACGTTTGAAATTAAGATAATTCCATGGAATATATTGAAGCCCGGAGTGTCTTTTTTTGCTTCTGTTTCGCTTCAGTAGATATTTTTTTTATGGGTAATATCAGCACTGAAAAAAAAACTCTTACAAATGCCAGTACCAGAAATTCAAAAAAGTGAGGTTATACACAATTCCGCCATCTTGGCACGTAATTTACTAGGTATTTTACATGTTTTCTACGTAAAATACTTCTCTTAGGTATTTTACGTATAAAAGCCTTCAGTTCCGCGTAAGTACACGTCCCTGGTTCTAGGCCCTAGACAATCTCAGGCCCAAATCCACTAGCCAATGAGTGAAACACACTCCCTTTCCTTGTGCAACGTCACTGGCCAATGACTG
This sequence comes from Belonocnema kinseyi, assembly GCF_010883055.1. Lineage (NCBI taxonomy): Eukaryota > Metazoa > Arthropoda > Insecta > Hymenoptera > Cynipidae > Belonocnema > Belonocnema kinseyi. Next base: position 110,301,672 of record NC_046663.1, read on the forward strand.
AAAAGCGTTCCCCTCTATGGCTCCATTGTCCGTGGAAAATGTATAAATATAAGCACATTTTAGGCACAGAATTAGTTCAGAGCGCCGATAGTTCGGTCACTGCAAGTATTGTTATTAAATACAGTTTTTTCAATAAAAACGACAGGCATTTCAAGAACAATTGGGTGTATTTGGAAAATGGCAGAAAGGGTTAAGAGTGGTGTAAGTAGCACTCCAAAGGAGAAACTGGCAAATGCAAAACAGCAGCAACTATCTGATTTTCTCGTCGAAATCGAGAACCAGGTACCCGCGGAAGATGATTTATTCACCCAACATTGTCTTACTACCGAAGAATTCAAGAGTGCTGATAAGAATATAATACGCCTGGTCTCATTAGCAGCGCAAAAAATGCTTTGGGAAATGGGAAACGAAACTTTGCAAGCTCGCAAAACCAGCGAAGAGAACCTTAACACTGGAACGGAAGAAAGAAAAGGGCGTTATAGAATCGTAACAACGGATATAACTTCTAATGTTACAAAATATGGCCTTTCATTACCTAACCCTGAAGACTTTACCAAAAGCTACATTTAATCATGTTATTTATCACTTTTAATCAGACCTGCTGTAAAACATCGGCCCTTTTCAGGGCCAACAAACATTTATGACGAAGGTTCACTCTTTTCTTCTTACATGTTTACATTTTCGCAAAATGATAGACGTATATCTCTAGCGCAAGAAACTGAAAGGGTCGAAAAGGTATTATCTTTCCGATTTCTATGTGAACTTTGCTTCTGGTTCTTTCCGAACTTTTGACGAACTGTCCCACTGCTCTTACTTCGTTCTGAACCTTTCCGATTTCTTTCGGAATAAATATCGCGGTGTCCTAATAGCTTATGCAGAAGTTTCATCTGTCCCACTGTTTATCTTCATTCGGAAAGTTTACAATTTCTTTCCAGATACACACAAAAAACGAATTTTCAACAACACAGTTGAATTTGCAACCAAAAAGAATGACTTCATAACAAAATTACTGAATTTTCAACAAACTAATCAGGTTAACTTCAATTTTCGAATTGCTTCCTCTGTGTATCCCACTGTCATTTATTCTCTATTGAAAATAAACAGTCGTATAATGAATTTTCCAAATAAACTAGAATTAGAAAAATTTCATCACCATTTTATTATTTTTCACACACACACGCACACCCACAGAAAGAGTTTAGTGAGGAGTTATTCGGAAAGAAATCGGAAACATTCGGAGAGAAATCGGCAATAGTCGATGAAATTCGGAAATGATCGAAAAGAAGTCGGAGACTTGGATATTCGGAAAGGTTCGTTGGAGAACTCGACGTTCGGAAGGAAACAGAAGCAATATTCTCGTAGCCCTTTCCGAAACTCTTTCCTAACTTTTTTTTCCAGACTTTTCTGTTTATAACTTTATTTGGTCCCATATAAACATACATTAACTTCTGATTCTTTTTACTGTTGCTCGAATATGCTATGACGATTAAAACATCAAAGTGAAAGAGGCTTGAAGTTTAAAGAAAATCGTTTTTACAATTTAAAAAATGTGTTTCTTTTAAATTTTCAAGCTTTTCCAGCTTCTTAATGTTAAAAAATTTCCACCCTGAATGCTTTAATATGCAATTCATTGTTAGTTTTGAAGCCCCCACATTTCATGCCACTTTTTCTTTGGTTCTAAAATAGTGTACATATGCCCACCACATCAAAAATCGTGATCCCCTTGCGCTATACCCTCATATCTAATAGTTTTAGAAAATCGAATTTATTCAAAAATGTTAAAGTTAAAATTTGACAGGAAAACAAGTAGCAGAGGACATTAAGAGGTTATTATGTTAAACTTACATACTAAACCTAAAATATTTATAGTTTATTAACAACTTTATTCCCCAGAAAAATTTAAAATTTGAGACCTCTTCACTGGATAGGCATGTAAAAGTTTCCACATAAAACAATTTGGGTTGATTGTAAGTGTCTAGAATAGATAGAAATTCAAAAATTGAAACTAACATATTGAATAGGTTACATTGAATGACAACATTTTTTTAAGAGTCTGTAGTCTATCAAGGCGTTGACCGTGAGTATCTACGAAATACAATGTGACGGTCATTTAAAATAATATTGGGATTCTCCGATTTTTATCAATCTTTATACCAATAAAATTTAAACATTTTATAAACCAATTTGATTTGAAGATAATTTTGGAAAACTTCAAGTATTTCATATTAATGTCTACCCATATAACATGTTGACTATCATAAGTGGTAATATATTAATTTGTAAGATTTAATTTACATATAATAATACTGTCATAGTACTCGGCATGGTCCCCATAATCATAAAACTTAGTTATAATTTAATTATATTTTAAAAAAATATGATAAAAGTAATATTTAATTATAGGACCCATTTATTTTTTATTAATTAACCCATTTCATCCAATTAATTACAATTAAATAAAAAGCCAAAAAATGAGCGTCACGTTTATTAGGTCTAAGTTCACGATTACTGTGACGTTAACTTCATAAGGCTCAGTAAATCCTCTGGAAAAAAGCGTTTTAAAACCCGAGTTACCATATGTAGCATAGTTTAGATTCAACAAACAACTTTTTCCGCATTTTTTCAATTATATTGCGAATAATTTCAAAAATAAATATTTTATGTTAGAAATAAATGTAAAAAATACAATTATTTTTTGACTTATAAAATTAATTTTAATGTTTAAAAAGAACATGACAACTGGATAAGGACCATTTGAGTTTCCCTTCCTGAAACACATGCAATTATAAGAAAAATGTTTTGACCCCCCTAAAACATCGTCGGGTGGCATAGAATAAATCATTTTGTAATATAATTTATACTAAATCATTGGGCACTGACTAGTATCATGGAACTTTCCGTAAAATTAACCGATCAGATTTAAAAGTAACCGAAAGTTAAATTAAAAGTAACCAAAATTGTTCGGAAAGAGGTTTCGTTCCGATCCTTTCCGAATTGTATGGGAACTTTGCTTCCGATTTCTTTTCGAACGCCTCTCTTTCCGAAGGTTTCTTTCTGATGTGTTTCCGAATTTGTTCTGATGTGTCCCACTGCATCTACTTCTTTCTGAAAGTTTCCGATTTCTTTCCGAATAAGTGTTTCTGTGTCCCATTATCTTATTCCGATGCTTTCCGAATATTCACCTGCGTCCCACTGTTTATATTCGTTCCGAATATTTCTGATTTCTTTTCGAATAAATGTAAAATATAAAACACACACACACATATATTTAAATAAATAAATATAATTAATAATAGCATATAATTTACTAATAAATTGATGAAATTCAAAACATTAATTTAAATAAATAAATATAATGGAATATAAAAAGAAATATAAATAAATCTAGACAAATTATTAGAAAAAAAAACATTTGTCCCGCAATTTGGCTCCGACTCAGATCGCTTGAGATCTTCAGCAATCATCCCCGGAGAAAGGTTTCACAAAGCCATTATGGAAAACTTTCCATTCGGGCCCATTAGTATCCAAATTCTTTCGTTTTAGGCGTCATTCTCTCCACTGACACTCTTCGTCATGCATTTCTTATAAACTATTTGTCGCCATTTACAATGGCATATTTTTACTGCAAAGTTACAATAAGGATCAGATGAGCTTAATGCCTAATTTAAGGACTCTTCTAGCTAAATATAAGAGGCATATTTGTACTGAAAATATGGATCCCCTCAATCCCCGGACCCATGCGTCCTAACCTGAAATTAAATTGATTGTTGATCTAATCCTTATATAAATACGGTATTAGTGAAACACTTCGTCTTCACCAAAAACATGGAACACTCCCTTTTTTATTTTTGTAAACATCGCTGCAATGGCACTTTTCGATGACTTGCTTGAAAAAGCCCACTGAGTGTTCCCTGAAAATCTTACTTTACACTAAACATATATATGCATAAAATGTAGCTTTATCGTTGAAAAATGATAAATAGAAGGTTTGAGTGAGATTTTTTCAACTAAATATAATTTAAAGCACATAAAACTCTGCAAACTTTTGAGAATTTTGGATATTTACGAAAAAAATTCACTTGACATGCGATCTAGAGCAAGGCTCTTCAGCGAGGAGAAATTCGACCGCAAACACTAATTTGCCACATGTCTTGTTTCCACCACCACGAATTTCTTTTTAGTTGTAAGAGTGAGACGGAATTTTTCCGTGCTGAGTGAGGCGGCGTAGTGGTGAAAACGAGACATTTGGCAAATGAGTATTTGGGACCAAATTTCCGCTCACTATTTTCCCTCACAAATTCGAATTCAAATTCAAATTCGCTACAGCCAAACTATTTCTAAATGGTTAGTTTGTTGAACGCTATATTTAGACCACATTATCTAATACCGGTAGTATACGAAGGCGAGGGACAGGAGCGGGCAGTGGGGGGCTCGCATGTATTCCTCAATGCGCCTCAAACGGCTGTCAATTTCGCCACATCCAAAATACGTCTCATTGGCCCCCATTCCGCGATAAGGACCCCCTGGCTACAAAATTTTGCAGACCCCTTCCTCCTCATGCTGTTTTTTTACTCTAATAAACTTAAATTTGTTTATTCAAGAGAAATTTCAAAAGTGCTGAAGAAATTTTTTATATTTTTTCTTAATTTTGAATTGATTATTGGGTTAAAGATTTATATTGTTTAAACAATTCATATTTATTTAAACAAATTATATTTGTTTAAATAATTGAAAATTAATGAAATAATGTCAATAAATATCCACTAGACCAATAGTAATCATTTTTAGTGAAAAAACGAATTTACAACAAAAAATTATTCAAACAAATTCCATTTGTTTAAACATTTGAAAATTAGTGAACCAATGTTAATAGATATTCCACTCTACAAATCCATCACCACAGTTCGTGAAAGCAACAGATAAATTGGTTCTAAATAATAAATATTAAAGTGATAACATCGAAATGGGTTCAAGAGGAAAGAAGTTTGCCCTAATCTGGTGGCTGCAAGCAAAAGGAAAAATGCAAACCAGCGATAAGATTTTAAAGATAGTTATAGAGAACCCAGATCCAACCCCCCTTTCCCCAAAGGTATCAAACACACGAGAAGAAACGTCAAAAGAAAAAGGTAAGAAAAGTACAAATCTTCTGTATTGAGTTTCTTCTGTACCACAAAAAATAACTCCAAATTAGTTACCACAGATTCTGAAGAAATAGATTCTCCTTTTACGCAATTTTCTTTTGAATTGAAGAATCACGAAATTGAATGATTTCAGTTTAAATATTTAGAAAATAGAGCAATGTCAAAACCTTAAAAATTGAATATTTTAGGATTAGATCATTGAATATTATTTATACTTAAAATCGTTCAAAATTAAATAATTAAAAATGGCAAACTTTTGAATTTGAATAATTTGAATTTTGAACAAGCTAATTAGGCGAAAAAAATCTACTCCAGAACCTTGAAACTGAAAGAATTCGAATTTTATTTTGAACTGACAAAATTTATATTCACCAGAAATTATGATGTTAAAACTATTTTTTTAATCAAAGCCTTTAAAATTTCAATTATTTGTGTTTAATTTAAATCACATGAAAACTACTAATTTTTAAATTGCTAATTAAACTTTCCCAAGTTCAACCAACCGAATTCAGCCAAACCGACTTTGATTACCGTTGACTTGCAACCACTCTTAATAAGATCGCCGATGGTTATAAATATATACCAAAGATTTGGATGTTACATTTACTTAAATTAATCAATTGTTTTTTCAAAATGTCATATTTTTAAACCAATTTATTTCTATATGCCGAAGGTCGATCACTCCAATATTCCTGATACATTCACTAAATATTCCCATACACGTATTCTTTCAATATTCTTGGTATTTTGGATATTATTTCTAATATCAGATATTTTTCATATTTCAAAATATTCCGAAATATCCCGAAATTCTAAAAAAAGTCAAGAAATTTCAAAAAAGTTGATGTATTATTGTGTATTAACAAAATATGTTCAAGTGTTTAAAAAGATTTTCATGAATTTCAAAATAATTGAACGTGATTTAACAATTCATTTGAATTAAAAAAGATTAAAGTTTATAAATGAATTTCAAAAGATTTCAAGTAATTTTAAAGAATTTTACAAGATTTTAGTAGAATTCCAAAAAGTACAAGTATTTTCAATAGATTTTAAAGATTTAAAAATACTTTGTATGATTTCAAGAGATTTTTAGTCGTTTGAGGGATTTTCTGACATTTCAATCGATTTAATATAGTTTAACATTTTTCAAAAATTCAAAATAGTTTAAGGATCTTCATGTAATTTTAAAATATTTTTATGTATTGAAAGAGATTTTCAGGAGTTTATAATCGAATTTCAAAGTTTTCGAATTATTTAAAGGAGTTCAAGATATTTTTAATGAATTTAAGGGACTTCAAGTAATTTTTAAACATTTTCAAGGAATTTCGGTAGAATTTAAATGAGTTTTAAGATTTTAAGGTAATTCTAAAATATGAATAATGTTCTTGCATTCTTGAGAGTCTGTTAAATCTTTTGAAACCTTCGAAAATTTGTGGAAATCCTTTAAAATGTATTAAATTTCTGAAAATATATATTGAATTTTTTTTAATCTTTTAAAATATCATGAAATATTTTTGGATTAAGTTTAAATCCTGATTAAGCACATAAAATTTATAATAATAATTTGTAATATTTCTGAAATCTAAAATCTTAGTGCATATATTATTATAAGCGTACCAAATTTGTTACAGAATGGGTCACAAAAATTTGCAGATGGCTTTGCACAGCTGTAGATTATATTTCAGATTTTTTTTGCATACTTCAAGCTAGGCTAGTCGACAGGCTTTAGAGTTTAGGCGTTAGGAATGCGAAACTTATAGGATTCGAACCCTTGCGGCGAATAAAAACTTTCATAGCGTGCGATTATAAATAGTGTAGTGATTGTGTAATAATAAATAATTGTGTCCTCAATAATGTGAACAATTATTAGAGTATACTAGTAATAATATAATAATACAGAAGATTAATTTTTTTTTGGTGAAGAATCGGTTAACATTTATTAAACTACCCAGCGTTTCCTCTACTATAGGATTAGTTCTATAAAATTTAATTTATATTTTTTCCGTGTGCAAAATAACTTGAAACATTACGCAAATGACAGTATGTCTTCTTCTTGCTCCATTTTATTAATTTTTCGTCAAATAATTTTATTCTGTACAGGAAGGTACAGTGTTGAGCGGTGAATTAGAAACAAAAACTAAGGCTCTATTTGATGCCCCAAATGGAAGATTCGGAAATTTGTGCCCATAAGAGCGCTAAAGTAGGGGCAAAATCGTGTGGCAATATCCTCTCCTTTACAACCTTAGCCCCTACAAATATTTGTGTGAAGAGTCTCAAAGTAGGGGCTATATTTCGACTCGGATTCTCCTGATGGAAAATTAGCACATTCAACAAAATAAAAAAATTCTTACTCTTTCGTTTCAATCTGCCCTCAGCGTGCAGACATTTTAAATTTCTCCACCCAACCTGTATCGCCATCTGAGGAACATTTTATGATTCTTCTAAATAAAATGGCGCGAATTGACGACTACGGACGCGAGTAAACTTCTCAGTGACCGGTTGTTATTATGATCATAATCAAAAAATAGATATTTGAATCTTATAGGTATGTGATCATAACAAACGTCTTATATTATATTTAGGACAATTTCTTCAGTCAGTGACTCTGCGAAAAGTTTATATTAATTTTATAAAATTCAATAATGTATGGTGGAGACAAAATAACCTTAAAACATTTGTTCATTTGAAGAAGTACAAACTAGATAAACTAAATTGATATATCAAAGTAAATAAAATTTGGTTATTAATAATAAGGCTGCATCTCTCAAAAATCAAAATATATCACATGCACTTTCATTACAATGATATGAATATTCAATATTCTCATGCCCTCTTTACATTAATGATTTTTCTGTATTTACAGCAGAGTCGCCGAATCTTAACATTGTACAATAAAAATCTAGTTATCATAATCAAAGAAAAATAATTTATTACTAAAATTTCCTTTAAAATTGACGATCTTGACTTTTCAAAATATTGTAGGTTATGTTCTCTACTTATATGTGCTGTGTGGTTGTCTCCATTCTGGTTTTCATTTATATAGTTAAGATAAATACCCCAGAGTATTTTAAAGGGTACAAGATTTAGCTTTTGATTTAGTCTTCACCTTATCTTCAAATTCCCATTTTGAGCAATATTTTTTTTTTAACTGCCAATATTCCAGAATCGAATTTTTCAGAATTAAAAGACTTACATCAATTTATAATATATCAAAGGTATTTAATTTTAATGTATTAATGATTCTAGATTATTTATAAATCTACCATATGAACTAGGTTTACAATTAATTACGAATCCACGGCTGCACTATGACTCTCACAGAAATGGAGCCTTTAAGGATTCACTTGGATTCCCTGGAAATGGCAGGAAAAATGGTCGACAAACACATTGCAGCAGATAGCAATTTTCCATCTTTAATTAACCTTATGAGATATACTGTACAAGGTATTATTTTTAATTTGCTATTCTCTTCCAGAAAATTGTTACCTATGGTGGGCTCGGTTTAAGTTCAGCCTCAAGAATATTTTGAGAACAAAAATTAAAATTAAAAAATATCTGGAGTGAATGCTAAATAAACTTAATTTTTTGTTGAGTTTTTTAAAATTTGGTAAAAATAACTCCAAAGCAGTGCTTTTGCGGCTTAGACTCTGTCATTTGGTATCTAAAAAAGTATCTAAACATTGGATATCCAGGGCCTATTAATTTTTTGAATGAAGTGTAAAATTACAATTTTCATCAGTTTAAAAAATACTTGCCACCTTCAGAATATGCTGCTTCAAAAATGCCGGAGAAAAAGTGCAAGTACTACAAGTTCCCCAAAAAAAGTGTAGCTCAAAAACACAATTTTTTGAAGTACATTTCCCAATTGCACAAATGCTATAGAGCCATTTATCGAGGGTATAGTGAAAAATAACAACGTAAAGAAAAAATCAAATAAATAAAAATGACTTAATTATTGTTAATTCCATAATCAAATAATGAATATTAAATACGTAGTTGAGATTTAAAAAAGTATGAGGAAACTTTGTTCTCGTTTTCTTGATCTTAAAAGTGAAAAGATTAGTCATTCTAATTCGCAAGCGCACAAAGTTCCTGAATAAATAAATATTTGAAATATAGTAATCGTTAGATATAATCATGAAGTTTAATTTTTAGGTGACCTAAAACGTACTATCCCAATTCATAATCGATCGAAGTTGTCACCAATTATCGGATTTTTTATTTAAATGATACTAAATCCACCTTTTTCAAATAATCCACTTATTTGAAAAAACTCTGTGACTCTTCCCACACATTGTAGTAAGATTTATATATAAAGAATGAATTAATAAGTAACTGAATTTGTGGTTTAAAGATTTGGATCGAACCAACGTAATATATTTTAAAAATGGAAAATATATGAGAAATATAGACTTTTTTCAGTTATAAGTTGAGAGTACCTATATTTTTATACTACTGATTTTATTTTAATATTGGTTAGAATTCACTATTTATCAGCAAAAATATCTGGCGATTATCGACAACTGGCGAATCTTCGGAGATTGGTCGCATTACCCTACTAGTTTCAAAAGTTATATTTTTCTGACAAAGTTACCAGCAAAAAAATGTAGTTTTTGTGAAATAGAGTTTTTCTTGTGCATTGTGTAAGAAAATAGCCAGAATATTTGTTAAAGAAGACTTAATTCAAATCAAATCTGAAATACCACGTCTGAAATATCTAATTTTATGAAAGCTTGTTAAAAAGTCGCTTTTTGTAAATATCACGTGTTTACTGCACTTTCCGTAAAAAGTTTTTCTCATAATAATAAAAAGTACATTAACAGTGCACGAAATTATCCGAAAATCTCGAAAACTTTGATAATTCCTCAAATATATCCATAATAATTAGTTCTCTTTAAAAATTTTTTTTTTTTTTTTGAATAAAAAAAAGCACAGGGTATGACAAAAATTAAAGAAGCAAATGAATAACGAACAAACAAAATTTTACTATATCGATAATATTATAAAATGTTGAAAACTTACTTTTTAACGAACTTTCATCAAAGTTGGAATTTTTCAACACTATGATGTCGGACGCCTACGAGATATCACATTTTTCTTTATTTTAGGCTTGCTTGAAATTAATTCTTATTTAATTCATATTCTATCTTTTTTGTCTACAGTGTACAAGATGTATGCTATTTCACAAAAACTAAAACTACATGTCTTTTGTTAAATTTTTCAGAGAAGTATAAATTCTATTAAACTATATGAGTTAAAATAAATTTTGGTTTTTAAGTGAAATTTAAAGCAATTAGATTTCTGTCATGACAAGTTTAAAGTATGATACTCTGAAGTAGAGAAATGTATTTTTTTTTTAACTGATAAAAACTCAAATTTGCCTAATTTTCCACATTTAAATGGTTTTTGGATTTCCGAAGATTTTTTAGTTCACATATAATTTTTTTAGATGTGAGCTGACAAAGTTTAAACAGCAAGAGAACCATGTTGGACATTTTTTATACGAAACTATACAAAAGAGTTCCTATGAGATCCTAATTGTAGCCCATAATGGAATTGAAAAAAAAAATTGTACTAAGATCAAAGCTTCCAAGAGTCAGGCATTTTAAACAAAAATAGCAAAGATCAGGAAATTTCTGTAAGAAGTAACTGTAAAAAATAAGGTTGATAGAGATTAGAAATTATTTATTGGTGTTCACCTAGAAGTTTTATTAATTCAGTCTGATTACTTTTAATTCCTTGAAATTCTTTTGAACTTTCTAAATTTATTAACCTCTAGTTAATTCAATGGATTAAAAAATGTTTTATTTAATTGATCCTGTGGGCCAATTAATAAAATGACCTAAGGATTTGAAATATTTTAAGGTATCTTTTCAAATACCTTGGCATTTTCAGGAGCCTTAACAAAATTTAAAAGGATTTAAAAGATTTTGAAGGGTTTGGAATATTTGAGGTAATTTTACAAGTTTTTAAGTTATTTTTAATTTATTTAAGTAATTTAATGGAATTTCAAATTATTTGCAATATATTAGAGAATGTTGGAAGATTCCCTGGCGTTTTCATTTAAACAATTTCACAGGATTTTGAAGGGGTTTAATAATTTTAAGGGATTTTGATATTTTAATGGATTACATAGAATTTATTCACAAAGAGTGAGGGGTTTCGTAGCGTTTCTAAGATTTGAAGAAATTTTCAAATGTTTTTTTTTTTAATTCATCTGAAATTCGCTCGCATTTATGATTAATTTACCCTCAACTCTTAAAATTTGTTTGAATTCTTCTAAAATTGCTCAATTTTATTTAATTCAATTTTTCAAATTTTTTAATAATTTTCAATTCACTTGATTGCTTTTTAAATTTAGCTTTATTTTCAAAATAAATTTCATCTAATTCTTCTCACTTTCCTTAATATGCTCTAAATTCATTGAAACTTTGTTGTAATCAATGGAATTTTTTCGACTTTTAAAATTGTACCTATAAAATTCATTTGATTTATTTGAATTTAGCTTGGATTCTTTTATTGTTAATAGTCTCTTCTTTGGTTAGAAATTAGTAGGGTTTCAAAGATTTAAAGAGATTTAAAGTTTTTCGTCTAATGAATTTATTCTAAATTTGTTACCCTTTGAACGCCAAAAAAAAGCCTATGAGTGTTATAAAATGTACCTTTTGATCCCTTCATTTTATCCTTATAAAGACTGAGAGGCCTGTTGCTCTAAAAACAATCAAGCGGCATCACTGAAATTATACAAAAAAAAAAAAAGAAGAAGAGAGGTACCAATTCTTTCAATCGAAGAAATAATCTAATCTTTGAATTTTAATATTTCCCAGGTGGTCCAACAGTAAGTGGCCTCGATGTTTATGATTATCCAAACTTGAATGGCTCCAGTTTATTGAATGTGAACCATATGAGAATCCACAGCAAAATTCCTTTGCCTTCAGAAGTCATGGAACATTTTGGACGTATCCTTTTGAATATTGAAAAAATATCGTTAGAAATGTATTTAAATTCGTTTTTTATCGGTAGGAATATAATTTTATTTTAAGATCCGAATTGTCTACCTTAACATAATTATAGATATGCAATGTCATTGTATGATGGGAATATTCACAGAAATCTCGAAGGCCTGGCTGACCATCGACAGCGATATTTACGTCTGGTCCTATGAAAACGAGTATGTTCTACTAAAATGTCATTCTAAAATTTTAAAAACCTCAACAAATCAACTATATTTAATTGAGTTATAAATATTATGTGATTAATTTAGATCCGATGTGGCATACTTTGACGGGTTAAATGAAACAATCATCAGTGTCGGTTTAGTTAAACCAAAACCTGCAATATTTCAAAGCTACGTGAAATACTTACTAATATTAACGACCACTGTTGAAATTACAGTCCTCGGTGTCACTTTATCAGAAACTAGCGACGGTAAAATTACTAGACACTAAAAAACTGTGAATGAAAATTATCTTTAATCCATTAATAATTTTCAAAGCAATTCTTATAATTTGTCAGGCTCGCAAGGAGAAATCCAACTAGTCCCAGAACCAATTTTCACAGTCACAACAGATGGAATTGCCATCACGACTGTAGCAAATACAAATAGTGGTCGAATTTTTCTTGGTGGCAGGAACGGTTCTCTTTATGAAATATATTACCAAGTAGGTTGAGTTTTGCCTTTTTTAAACTGGAATGTTTTCTGATAATACAAGAACTTTATAAAAGATCAAAATGTTTCTGTATCTTATTTCGAATGGTCAAAATTTCATACGCAATCTGGTGCCACAAATCAGAACTGAATAGTGTATTTCGAATTTCAAAGATGCACTTTAATTTGTGCATATACAAGCGTTTTTACAGGGATTTTAAGCAGGCAAAACATTGCATTATTTTCGCATTATTTTATGTAAAAAATGGTGTTTCCACTAGCTTAATGTTGATCTAGCCGAACAATGCTGTAAAACGTACCAAACGTGATTTTACAGCGAATTCGCCTCATACGTGCAAGAAGAATAAGATTTTAAAAATGAGTTTTTGTTACATTTGTTAAAACCAAAAAGTAAAAAAAATTTTTTTTTTAATATTGATAATCATATTTCAGTAGCCCCAAATAAACCACCTGCAATTATGCAAGGAAAATAAATTAAAAAAATTAAATCACTGGTAATTTGTTTTAAACCATTTTTTAAAGTTTAAATATAATAATTGGGGGCGCTAAATGAGCCTTAACATAGAGGAATAAAATACATTTTGTTTAATTCATTTTCAGTAGGTTTGTTTTAAACATAAATTGTCTAGACTTCTTTTTAAGTTTTAATAATCATATTCTGTGAGGCCTAAATTATTATATCGGGTGAATTAAAAAAAAAATTAGTACGTTTTACAGCACTGTTCAAGCAGCTTAACATTAAGCTAGCGTAAACACCATTTTCTAAAAAATATAATAGAGCCCTAAATTTGGGATTGGGTGCCCAATTGAGTCCTACATTTTTACGATTTTTGAGTGGAGTTTAAAGCAAGTTTTCGTTAATCAATATAAGTTTTTATCAAAAACACAGTGTTTCAGATGGAATTTCCATCCTAAGCAGTGAAAACACATTTCTTGACAAAAATGTACTATTTATTATAATTTTTAACAAATTATAAGTCTAGATTAACTTATTTTGAAGCAAATATGAACCATCGTAAAAAATGTTTCAAGCGCGCACTTTTATAGTTCCGCTTTTCTGCATCAGATGACGAAATCCTTGACCGCTATTCTCAATCATTAGCTATTTGTTATTAAAAATTATTTGTTTTGCAGGCAGAAAGTAGTTGGTTTGGCAAACGTTGTAAAAAGATAAACCATTCAGAAGGTCCGCTTTCCTTCCTCGTTCCCTCTTTCGTTTCCATCGCCTTGAGCGAGGAGGAGGCAATTATACAAATTTCAGTCGACGATTCTCGAAATATTTTATACACCCTCGGAGATAAAGGGACAATATCCGTCTGGGATATTGACAATGGAGGCGCTTCTAAAATCACATCAATGTCTCAATCATGCCTCGTTCAACATTCAATTCACGCCGTTAAGTGCGTATTTCTATTATTTTTTCAATTTAACCTCTGCAAGAAAAAGGATAATTTGCAATTTTGTATTTACAGGACCCTCGATAGTAACAATTTCCGACCTCTGGTTAGCATATCGGCGATAAGTGAATCAGAATCAGTACATCTGAATCTTGTTGCGGTCGCAGCTACCGGAACAAGATTTTATTTTAGCTGCAGTTCCGTTTCTAATCCTTGTAGCAGACCACAAGGTTTTCAATTAATCCATGTGAGATTACCGCCAGGTTATGCAGCTAATGCGCCGATTATAAGGCCGAGAAAAGTTCAAATGGCACATTACAGGAAAGGTTCGCACTTTTAGATCTTTTAATTTTATATTTCATATAGGGGCTTAATCTGTTTTTTAATGAAACTGCGAATTGTTTTGAAATGCGGCAACTTATGGTTGAGATATAACTACCGACAAAGATATTGTAGATGCGATACCGAGCAGACGTGAAAGTTTTCACCGATGAAATCTGACAGCAGTAGAAGTAAGCAGGAGAGAAAAAATCTTCCCGCGTCCAGTTTATAGTATATTTGCTGCTAAGAATCGCATTCAGATCTTAAGACTTATTATTCATGAAAATGATTAAAATTAATGTGCAGTTGTGAAGGTGGGTCGACCATTTCGCCATCTGGTGGCAAACTTTAGAACTAGAAAGAATAGCTTGAATTTCAAAGACGCAGTTTAATTTGTGCATAAAATTTTTTTATGATTGTTTTGTGGAGTTTAAAACAAATGTTGAATACTCAAAATAATTCTTTATCGAAAACAAAGTATTCCGACTGGAATTTCCATCTTATACAATAGAAACAGAAGTTTGTTTTTAAAAATGTTTTTATACGAAAAGAAATTATTGTATTATATTACGTATGTTTTAATTCATTATAAGCTATAATACACGATTGGAATTGAAACAAGAATTAAAACCTAACCTACTTTTTTAGTTATGTTTTTTGGCACCATAAGGGGAATCGCAGTTTAGCCATTCCAATTGTGAATTCGAGTTTACAATAGTTTTACACACTTGCAGATTTTCTGCATGAATTCTATTTCATAATATTTACCAAATACGGAATATTCTATTTTAAATTATCTTACAATAATAAAAATTCTTTTTTTAGGAACTCTAATATTGACTTGCGGTGGAGATTCGGAAACCGTATGGTGTTTAACGAACGATGTTTTCCCCTTCACAAATTTTTTGGCGGAAACGCAAAGTATTCTTCCATTGGACAGTCCGGTGTGGTCGATGGCTGAAATTCTAGGGGAACCAGCCATTCACATTGAAAAACAAAGTCTGTCTCAGGGCGATCCTCCGCTTTTGGTCAGGCAGCACATGGAACCACCTAGAAAATTTATTTTCCTCACTGCACAGGTAACTATAAATTATTTTATCTGTTAATAAGTGTTTGGCAGTAATGTAAATTATGATTTTTTTATATCTTGATCAACATCTTGATTTTTAGTTTCTTTTTTTTTGTGATATCGCACTCCTTCGTAATGCAGAAACAATGAATTTCATCAGTGTCTTCTTGTTTATCGTATACGTTTTTGGAACCACAATGTTGACTTGATTATTTCCACATACAGTAAAACCTCTCTATAGCCGAAAAAGTAGCGCCCCTAGCGGAGTTTCCTATAAGTAAATACAGTGGTGATCAACTTGTTAGTAAAAGAATTTAAGAATTGAGTTATAAAATTTGCAAGTTACGTTTGGTCTGCGTTTTGCAGATAAAAGTAAATCATCCAATCCTTTGCAAATTCTTTTCAAATCACTTCACATAATTCGTAACACTACTGTATATCCTGCAAAATATCATATCGACTTATAGACACGTGATTAAGGTTTTGATGCTCCTCCAAATTCTCAAAATAGCATGTTTTATAATATTCATCGCTTCACAGCCATAAATTTATTTTACTCTAAAAAATGTTGAATAATAGAGAAATAATGATATTTTTCTAATTCTCAAGCGACACGTCCAGGCTTTTGTTCAATAAAAAGTAGTTTGCTTGCAACGTTCAGTTACGTACCGTAACCCTTATCATGCACACAGGTGGTGAGAAAAAACTCCTCTGTCAAGTTACAAAAAAGTCTTGGTCAAAAGTCATGTTTACAATTTTTTTCAGACTGTTCATTGCTGGTGAATATGTACATTGTTTTTAGGTTAGATTTTTTTGGGCAGTTATTTTTTATGTAATTGTAATTTATCTTTTTTGTCTTTGTTTAAACATGTCTTTCGACACTAAATGAAGCGATGCAAACAAACCATTCTTTATTGAATTAAAGTCTGGAAGTGTCACTTGAGAATTAGAAAAATATCATTATTTTCCTAAGTCTCAAAATTTTGCATTCATCAATCCTGGACGTAAAAAAAGCTTGAAATCCAATGTCTCTCTATAATTTAGATTATTTAACCCCGCATATTTTTAACCTATATTATTTATGATATATGTGCTAGAATGTCACTCGACCAATTTAATGGTATAATATTTGGCGGCCTTATAATCTGAAAAATGTAAATATTGGGCTAAAATTTTGGGAAAATGTTCAAATACATATAAAGACACACCTGCGCACTTTACTTACATTTTTCAGGTTATCAAGCTGCTAAATATTAGACCATTGGAATTGATCACGGTGTCGTCCTGATTTACTTTGGAGAATCACTGGCTCCAAGTTGATTCAAATTGGTCAGTTGATCAACCACGCATTAGTTTTTTCCCGCCCAATTATACCCTCGAGTTTAGATTATGGAGAGATTGTATTGTATTTGGATCTGAATTATAGGTTGCAATTGTAGCAAACTAACTGATGAAGGTTGAATTTTTAAGGTGCATTTGAATTTAAACATAAAAGTGGTTTTATAATTTTTCTACGGAATGTAAAACTAATAGTAAATATTAAAATAAGTTTTGTATGGAAAATAGTACTTCAGATGGAATTTTTATCATATGCAGTGAAAACAATTGTTTCCTAGAAAAAACTGTTTGTTCTAAACAAAAATATATTATTTTACAATACCATGTAAGTTTTAACACTTTACAATAATGTATAATGTATTGCAACTTACATGATAGAGTAAAACAGATTTTTTTAAATAGAAAAACCCGTTTTAACACAAAACGTGTTTTCACCTAAAATTATGAAAATTCCATTTGGAGAACATTGTTTTCGATAAATATTCATATTCATTATTCACTAATTGTTTGAAACTCCACCAACAAATCGTTAAATCACTTTTATGCACAAATTGAAATGCATCTTCAAAATTCGACTTCATAGGCTAGTTCACATTTCGGCCGGGCTAAAATTATAGATGGCGTCTTGGAGTTATGTGGTTCCCGATAGAGAACCCTAGCGCCGACGTGTGTAATACGTATTGAAACGCATTCTCACATTTGAAAAATATTCTGATCGAAGTTTATATTTTTATACATTTATTTTCAGTATGATTATTTATAATATTATAAATAAATAGTATATTGAGCAACGAGTGCGAAAAGTCGCCGATTGCCCATGAGTGGACTCATGGGGTGGAGACCTCCGACAAAAATGTATCATCTACTAATTTATACACTCAGAGAAAAAGTTATTTTGAATTAAAAGCATCGTTCTCATGTATGTTTTGTTTCGAACCACATGAACAGTGTTATCAAACAAGCTGAATTATTTGATTGCAAGATTACGTGAAGTTTGCCTCAAAAGGATAATATTTCCTGCAAAAAGACTGATTACCGTGAAGAAATTTCAAGGTCGTTTAGGATACGAACTTTTAATAGACTGCAGTAATAATTCCCTGGGGCATTCTGCGGTTGCTAAACAGACGTGCGAAGTTGCATTTCTTACGCACGTATAACAAAAAAGGGCCTTCCATACGAGAGACACCCTTTATATTTTCATCCCTTTGCGTATTTATTGAGACAAAAAACCGTATTTGAGTAATTACTTGACGCTTCTACGAGTAATATCTTGCTGAAAATAATTTATTGCGTGCTTATTCCTTGGTACATGTTTCTCAAATATTAAACTTGTACAAATCAACCATGAGCCATTGATAAATCAAGAACAAATTTTTAAATTAGCTATATATATATATCCAAGAAATCATTCCTTTGCAAAAAAATTTGATGGTCCTAAAAAGGACCGATTGGAAATAGCCTGAAATTAAAAAAACATACCGTAAGGTCAAATTCATAACAATCATAGAAAAGGGTGATTCCGAGTAAAACGCCTACTAGACAACATCTCTTTCGCACTAGTAGATATGAATATAATATGAATTCAACCTTGCTATATAAATTATTCCTTTGAAAGAAAAATTTGACAATACGAAAAAGAATCGATTCGAAATTTTATTTGCTTTCGTCACTCATTCCTTATTTACCTGTTTTTTTCTTTATTTTATCAGAAATCTCTTAACTCTTTTTTTCCTGTTTGAGTGCTTTGCGCTCTTGTTTCCTGTGGATCTGCTCCAACACGGCATTGTAAAGAGACACTTTGACTAATATTCTAATCCTGTAGTCTCGCCTCAAACTTGCCTTTTTGCGAAGAAGTTCGATCCACTCCTTGGGCTTCTGCAGTTCCTTGTTCTTTTTTATGTACAGAGGTGTGGTGTCGATTTTTGGATGTCTCTCCATTTTGCTCAATGGAATGTAATTGGTATATTGGTAATGAAGGTTAGTTTAAAAAACATACAGCTTTTATATTAAGCTCCCCGCCAGGTCGTCTATCTCTGACATCCCTTCCATTTGAGACCTCAACAAATCAGAGTAAGGGCCTGTGCCAATTGGTGTATTCACTCACGCCAATCTGACGTGTCCCAAAGAAAAGGTGCTATCTCGGCTGAACAAAATAGAAAGTTTCCCTACTTCAGAGGGCGCTGGTATTCCTTATACTATTTATATGGGATTTTAATTTCCTTTTAATTTCGTCCTATCGAAGTAGCACCTTGTAATATGAATGTTTGGAAAGATATTTTCCGCACATAAACCATAATATCAAATATTTCCTGCCATGTTGTACTTTTATTTATTGTTTTTTTTTTTGTCGCAGAAGATAGTAAAGTAAGAAAAATATATAAATTGAATGTCATCTGGCTGCATTTGTGTAGAAAAAATCCAAAATATTTGAAAATTTATCGTAAGATAATTCTGCTGTCCCCCAAATGCCTCCGCTCTAGGCTACAGCCTATGTCGACAAATTGGAAATCCGATTATGAGCATATAGTCCAGTCAATGAAGGATTTGAGAAAAAAATTCGTAAAAGTAGCATTTTTTTCGCAGATACGTTGGAAATGGCTTTATAAAGATATTGTAAAATGTCCCCAAACATACGTGTACGGCAAAGTTCCGAAATTCTGGAAAGTGTTAAACAATAACATATTTTTTTAAAATTACTCGAGAACTGTTGATTTTAGCTCGAATATGGTGATGTGAAAAAATGTTCATAATTTTATAGGACACAAAAAAGGTTCTATCTATTGTGGACGTATTGTCAACGGCTGCGCTATTAAATTGGATTAGCTGCACAATTCTTCTATTTCTGAACAAATAAAATAAAATCTCAAATATCCTGGAAAAAACGTCGGAAATATATCAGCCGATTTGTACTGGAGCAAATGCAGGTTCCTATTAACAAAAAAAAAACGACTAAGTCATTTGCATGACAAACTATCAGTATAAAATGAGCTCAACTCCAGTGTACAATTTGATATGTTTAAGGGGATGCTTTTGAGATGAAACTTCTTGTAAGTGTTCCTCCACTTTCATACAATACATTTTCCAATTTGTAGGCCAGAATAATAATATTTAGGGCCTCTTTTAAAGCTTTAAACAAGTAAATTTCAAAATTTAAGCTATGATATCGGAAGCAGCGGTGATTATGAGTCCTAATGGCAGGAATGGGAGCGAGGGCGAGAACGGTTACCTCTTTCGATGATATTGAACCCTTCGAAATTTTTTTGCTCACTTTTCCCGACAATAGGATTAACCTTCGGGTGGCCGTGGCGTCACTGCAATGCAGGTTCTCAATGAGGAAAATTTCAAAAATAAAAATAAAATTATAAAATAAAATTAATGCAATGCACATTAAGCCATCTGTTTATTTTATGAAAAATATATTCTTCTTGATAATTTGAATAAGAGTAATTACAAAAATATCCTTAAGAACCTATAAAAAATCATAATTACAAAAATGAATTTTTTATTTTCAAACGCAGTGAATAAGACAATTAAGAATAAATATAACATAATTTTGAAATGTCCATAACTCGAGTTAATTTGTACTTTATTCCCTAAGCACTAGAAAATGGTGATGGAATTTACTTCACACGTAGAAGTTAAAAACTTTTCATCTTTTTACATTCTTATTTAGGCATTAAATCTACTATGTCAAGATTCTTTTTGGTAATGTTAACAACATTCTATTGAAGGAGACTGGGAAAATATGGCGCTCCCGCAAAACACGCTTTTTATTATTGCTTGCGATGAGCATGCGATAACTCCGGGAAAGATCGTCTGCAATTCAAAATCCAAAAGTACAAGTATTAGAGTTGCTACAGGTCTGATAGTTCCGGAAAATTAGGGAATGCCAGGGAAAACATAATAGAGTCCGGGCATTTTCGATAAAGTGAAATTATTTATATTTCTACGATTAAAAATCGCAACTATTTAGTTGCAAATAAATCTGTGTTTGTTAAGGATTCAAATTATTTGCTTGAAAATCCTTTTCATTTCGCTGAATTCAACTATTTTTTGTATAAAATTTTGAATTGCAGACAATCGTTCCAGAAGTTATCATGCTCATCGCAAGCAATAATAAAAAACGTGTTTTGCGGGAGCGCCATATTTTCCCAGTCTGCTTCGAGTTATAGACATTTCAAAATTATGTTATATTTATTCTTAATTGTCTTATTCACTGCGTTTGAAAATACAAAATTCATTTTTGTAATTATGGTTTTTTATAAGTTCTTCAAGATATGTTTGTAATTACTCTTATTCAAATTATCAAGCAGAATATATTTTTCATAAAATAAAAAGATAGGTTAATGTGCATTGCATTAATTTTATAATTTTATTTTTATTTTTGAAATTTTCCTTACTGTGAACCTGCATTGCAGTGACGTCACGGCTATCCGAAGGCCAAATCTATTGTCGGGAAAAGTAAGTGAGAAAAATTAATGGACGTGAAGGAAACTAGAGAAGTATGCGAGGGCAGAAAAGTACGGCGACAAATAGTTAAGAAAAAGAGTGTCTGTAGAGGGCATTTCTCCTGAAACAAAAGACCTTGATACTAATGGGTGGGAGTGGGGAACCTCACATGGAGGCTTTTTGAGGCTCTTCACTTGGAGTGATTGCTAGAGAGATAGATTTATAATTTATAATCTGAAATAATATCAGTAGCACAGAATCTTCAATGCAGATTATTTAATCAAAAATTCCACACTCTTCCCTAATCCCCTGCATACACCCTTTCTAAAACAATTCCTCTTTTTTTCCCCTCATGTCAAAAAAATTTCCCTTTTTCTCGGACTGAATTCATAGAACCCAATAAGAAAATCCAAGGATTTTGTATCTAAAGTTAATTCTTTTTAATTGAAACGTATATTATTATATTTCTGGTTCAGAATTCACATCTTTTGGTCGAAAATTCAACCGTTTTGTTGAAAATTCATCTTTTTTAATATAAAATTGGTTCTATTGGATAAAAAATTAATATTTTTTCGTTGACAATTCATCTTTTTTGATTCAACTTTATTTCTTTTTATTTAAAAAGTCTACTTTTATATTTTTAGTTCAGAGTAAATCAACTTTTTTTTTTGTTAAGAATAGTACTTTTTGGTTAATTTTAATTTAACTATTTAGTTAAAAAATAAACTATTTTATCACGTACATGTTTCCGTCGGAAAATTCATCTTTATTTAATGAAAGGTAATTCTATTTATTTCAAAAGTCAGCTGTTATGTTGTTTGTTCAGCAATTATCTCTTTTAGTTCGAAATTAGAATATCTGGTAGAAAATTTAATTTTTTTTAAATCATTTTTTTTTTGGTTGAAAGTTAACTCTTTTTATTTAAAACACGCGGCATTATATTTTTGGTTTTGAATTCATGCTTTTTGGTTGGAAATTCTATTATTTTATGAATAATTTATCTATTTTTTAAAAAGTCATCCCTTTTGGCCAAAAATTGAACTGTTTTGTTGAACAACCGTCTTTCATTGATATAAAATCCGTTCTTTTGTATTGAAAATTCATCTTTTTGAAGAAATGTCATATTATTTGTTGAAATATCAGCTATTACATTTTTTGTTGCGAATTCATATTTGAAGGTTGAAAATTGAATTATTTGTTTAAATATTCAACTATTTTGTTCAAAATTTAATTATTTAATATGATCTATTATATATTCGCTTGAAGTACTTTCGCAGGTTAAACATTCAACAATGTTGTAACAAATGCATTTTTTTGTTTGTTAAAAATGCGTTCTTATTGCTTGAAA
Source organism: Belonocnema kinseyi (assembly GCF_010883055.1). Taxonomy (NCBI): domain Eukaryota; kingdom Metazoa; phylum Arthropoda; class Insecta; order Hymenoptera; family Cynipidae; genus Belonocnema; species Belonocnema kinseyi. The sequence goes on from NC_046663.1 coordinate 110,324,404, forward strand.
GTTAAAATATTTGGTTGCGAATACATCTGTTTGGTTGAAAATGAACTTTTTGGTTAAAAACTCATTCCTTATATTTTATGGAAAAGTCACTTTATTTCTCCTGGTTTAAGAGAAATGTAGACTCTGAAGTCTGAAAATACTTTTATAATCATTTACATGATATATTTTACCTTGCCTCAGTAAAAATTCCTATATAGGATCCTATATAGGAACATACATAGGTTCCTAAATAGTATATAGGCATAGTA
>NC_046663.1:110324751-110333357 GCF_010883055.1 Belonocnema kinseyi
TTTTTAAAGTTTTAATTATTTAAGAAATGTATGTAATAAATCAATTAGTATTGAATAGTATTTACTATAAGCTTCAAAGACAGCCCAGAAAAAAGTAAATTTTGACCGTAAAAGTCGGGAAATAGCCTGGAAATTTTTTATAACTTCAAGTGGCCACTCTGTTAATGATGTAGCGGGAGATATTATTAAAGCCTAACCTCAAAAATTCAATTCTTTGATCACGGTTTCCATATTTATCTGTTACCAAAATATCGTGTAAAACTGATGAATATGATCCATTCCCGCCCTAGTTTTACAATATACTATTAATAATGTGAAAAATAGTGAGTCTACCGCATTTCATTTTTATTTAAAAACGTTTGACGGCCGGTTGAAGATAATTTAAAAATAAAAATATAATTCTGAACGGAATTATGTATTGGATAATTAATTACGAGATTTTTTAATAAAAAATCTTCAAAATAAATCTAATAATGAATAATTTTTTCAGGGTGCTATAATATTAATTCAAGAGCGGCCAGTAGATATCCTTCGCCAGCTTCTTTTAAAACAACGAGGTCCAGATACAGAACCAGTGAGAGCCTATTTTCAATCGCAGTCTCCAGAACAAGCTTGTGCCACGTGTTTGATTTTAGCAACTCTCGAAAGTTCTCAAAATGTCCAAGTACGTATCTAGTCACTAGTATATTATAAAAGCTATTTTTGAGTTTTTAAAATTTGAGATCTTCTATTCATTTTAGTTATCAGAATGGGCAACAAGAGCCTTTTTCTTGTACGGAGGCCAAAGAATATCGAACATAACACCAAACATGGAAATTCATAGTGGATTTTCAGGTCTCAACACTGGAGATCTTCGAACTTCAACTCCCAGAATGCTGGGCATGGATTCTCGATCCCCAATATTCAGATCGCAACAGCAAACCGGCGTATGTACTGATATAGCCTTGCAACAATTTTCAGGAAAGCACGGCGGTTTATATCTTTACGTGGGCAGATTACTCAGGCCAATTTGGAACATCCGTTGTATTAAACAAGAGACTGTAAATAATAAATGCCAGGTGAGAAATCACTCCTATAATTATTACACCGTATTTAGTAGAACATGTACCAATTCATTGTTTTGCACTACTTTAACAGTTATCTTGACAAAAGAAAACTTGATTTATATTTCCCCTTTGAAAATTCAAGAACTTTCTACATATCTCAATATAATTTTTCTAGATTCTCAGCACAGTATCAGCAAGTCAAGTAGGCTGGATATTAGGACACTTGCAAGCCCTCAGATCTTTCCTGAACAAAAACACACACATTTCTAAACAGTAAGTTTTGGCGTCAGTCGTAAAAGTGAGGAATTAAAATTTTCTTTTATTATGCATTTTATCTATTTTTTTGGGATCCCTAGACACAATTCAACTCGAAGCATCACCAACGGTTTTGAAATTAGCCACGTCCAAGAACCAATCGTCGAAGAAAGAAACTCGTTAGATGCTTTAAAAATTTTCATTGCTCATGCCTGCGAAATTCTCGGACTTTGGAAAATCCTCTGCGAGAATCAATTGCATAATATAGTCAGTTGTCTCTCGAAGGTAACGTTTTCTCTCATTTACTTTTATTTATATTAACTTTCAAATAAATTATTCAGTAAAAATGATTGCTATTCATTTTAAAAAATGGTTACAGGAACAAATCAATCAATTCGCTACAGCGACCTTTAGAGATTTAATTTTAATTGGACAGGAAATATCATCATTGCTGATTATTCATTTGATCGATAGGTGAGATTTTTATTATTTTGGATCTACTTTTGTTATTTTATATTTAGGTTCTAATTCATGTAGTTAATAATTTAAATAACCCTTTATCTTTCTTGTTCCCAGTTATTTGGGTGATAATGCTTCAGTCGATGCAGTGAGTTCAAAGCTGCGTGAAGTCTGTCCAAATTTGTACAGAAGCGAGGACGCCATTTGCTCAAAAGTAACTATTGCAATTTTTAAACTACAGGTCGCGGACTTATCACACTATTTACATTTTTTAGCGGTAACACACTATTTTCCTACTATATCGAAAAAAATAACACTTAAAGATACTATTTTCTCCCAACTGTCGATTAATGCCACTATTTCTTTACATTTCCTTAGAAAATATTTTTGAATTGTTTCGCTAATAGGCTCAAATAATATATCCGCCATTTTCGACCGTGCATAAATGACGTTCAATCATTTCGTTGAATTTTCAATAAAAAATATTAATTAAAAAAAAAGTAATAGCTGATATTTTTGCCAACCAAATATTTCCATTTAAAATCTGAAACAATTGATTTGAACCAAAAAATAAGAATTTCTAAAGAAATAGTTGAATTCTCTAACAAAACAGATGAATTTCCAACTAAAAAGAAGAATTTTCTATCAAAATACATAAATGTTTAACCAAATAGTTGAATTTTCAACCAAGAAGATTAATTTTTTACCAAAGAATACGAATTTTCAACAATGATAGTCCAAATAATATTTTTCATTGATAAAATTTAAACCGAAAATTATGTAGTTAAATTTTCAATGATGAGAATTAATTTTCAATACAAAAGCCGCGTTTTCTACAAAGCAGTTGAATTTTATACGAATCAGTTGAATTTTCAACAAAATAGTTCATTAACCAATATACAAAACAATTGTAGATACAGCAGATCCAAAACTGTTTTTCCTTTCTTCGACCGTTTTAATTTTCAATCAGTATTTCAGCTAAATTCAGCAATATATGCGGTCTTACGGTCAATGATAAAGTCAAAATAAAAGTATCCGAAATAACATGTAAAAAACATTTTTTTTTAATCCTCAACGTTTCGACCAACACTGCGGGTCTTTTTCAAGAGTCGATATAGATATCTATAATTTAATAAAAAATTGTGTGAGCCTAAACGTTGTAATAATTACTGTCGTAAAAGGATATTGGTTTCAACAAAATAAAAAATTTTATATTGAAACACACCTGAGTCAAAAAGCTATGTCATATTTTATAAAAAACAAACACCGTCATTTTAAAAAAATGTTTTAAAAGAATAAAAATTTGTATTCATTGAAGCCTCAAAGATATTGGAGAGGCCCCAATAATTTATGAAAATGTCACATAATTGAAACGATGTTTACAGACGGACGATACAAGACTGACTGTTATGAAAAGTCGTAATTGCAGAGGTGACAAATATTAATAAACCTCTGATGATGTCTATAAACATCGTTTCAATCATGTAACATTTTCATAAATTATTAGAGCCTCTCCAATATCTTTGAGGCTTCAATCAATAGAAATTTTTATTCTTTTAAAACATTTTTTTTTAATGACGCTGTTTGTTTTTTATAAAATATGACATGGCTTTTTCACTCAGGTATGTTTCAATGTACAATTTTTTATTTTGTTCAAACCAATATCCTTTTTACGACACTAATTATTACAACGTTATTATAGATATGTATATCGACTCTTGAAAAAGACCCGCAGTGTTGGTCGAAACGTTGAGGATTTAAAAAAAAATAAATATGTTTTTTACATGTTATTTCGGATGCTTTTATTTTTACTTTATTATTGATCGTAAAACCGAAAATATTTCTGAATTTAGCTGAAATACTGATTGAAAATCAGTATGCATTTTTAACAACAACAAAATTGAGTTTCTACCAATAAAACGAATTTTCAACAAAATATGTCAATTTTGAACCAAATAGTTCATTTTTCTATCAAACTGTTGAATTTTCTAGCGGAAAATACGAGTTTCCAACAAATTAGCAGTATTCTTAACAAGAAAGCTAATTTTAAATCGAAACAGATTAATCTGTAATCAGATAGTCGCATTTCTAAACAAAAAAGAAGAAATTGCTACAGAAAGAGATACATTTTGAAAGAAAAAGATGAATGTTTAACAAAAGAGTTGAATTTTTAATTCAGAAAAACATCACGTGCATCCTAAACTTCATACTACTAATTCGTCTGTACGAAGTTGAAAGTGTTTCAAAACTTTAAGTTACACTTTCGAGTCGTAGTTTCACTCGACTCAGACGCGGCTCCCCATATCGAGATCTAAGAGATTTACACATAAAAAATCTGTTTGTCAAGCAAAAAAATGCAATTAAATGGTTGACTTTTCAAGACAAAAAGCCAAATTTTCATCAAAATAGTTGATTTTTTAACCAAAAATCTGCCCGCCTCGCGGACACATTCTCATAGCGCGCTACGCGCGCGACTCGTTTCGCTCGCAAGTTTGAGTGCGCCAACGGCGCGCGACGGTTGAATCTCGCGCTCGGATATTTATTCTTTGCATTTGAAATGCTTGAAAAAAACTTTATCAAAAAGATCTCTTGTAGATGGCAGTACTTATATGCGTCTTTATATTCTGAATTGTCTACTTCATTAAGTATAGTCAAAGATTAAGTTTCTCAAAGCTCTGTAGGCTTTGAGGTACACATTCTCATCGTGACACTCGCGCTGCGCGCTCGATTTCCGACAGACATTTGTCAACAGGTTTTGTTGGATTTTTTTCTCGGTAACTTTCGTCGTTTTTCCTCACATTTTTTTTTATTTTATTTTTTCAACGTTATTTTTCACGAATAAAACAAAAAGTATGCGTCCTATCAAGAAGTAATTCTTAACGAAATTGTAGATCTTTTTTGGGATAACCATTTTTGTTGATTCATCTTTTTTTGTATCCTGCATAGTTTGTCCACAAAATGGAATTTTTTATTTTCCATTATTTTTTGTCCAATCAAAATTTGAATTTTCGATTTTTGAAGAAAATCCAAAAATTGATTATGATAATCTTCGAGGGATTTCAAAAAGAAATGTTTTTCTTCTCTTGACTTTTTTTCATATCGTGCGTTTTTCGGCTTCAAATTTTGATTTTCGGTTGATTGAAAAAATTTTGAAAACCCTATAATAGACATACAATGTTCAAATTCAGAAAAAAGTGGTCTCAAAAATTTTCAAAATGCGCTCACTTTTTGAATTTTTATCAAAAATGGCTGGTTAACGAACTCGTCCTTTCTTTTAGGAGCTTAAAAATGTGTGCCAAAGATGGATGTGATTCGTTCATTTTTTCGAGAGTTATCGTGTTTACGGACGGACGGCCGGACGGACAGACGCCATCGTGAAAACCTGATTGTCGGATTCAGGGGGTCTCGAAACGTGAAGATCCGTTGAAAAAGTGTGATGTCAAATTTCCGACAATTCTAATACTTACTTTCTCAATCATAAATAATGAGAATGTAAAAAAAATTGTGGAATTTTGAAGCAAATCATTTATTTTGAGCCAAATAATGAAAGTTTTAACCAAAAAAGATGATTAATTAACCAAAAATTCAATATTAGACTTTTCAACCGAAAAAACTAAACTTTCAACCAAAAATAGTTGGATCTTATTATTGATTGGGTTCTAATAATTCAGTTCGCATTTATCTGGAAAAATGCGAAAAACTGTGAAGCCTGCGATTAATAAAGAGGAAGAATTTTGATAATTTATAGACTAAAAAATAACACATTAAGTGAAAATTAAAGCTAATATTTTATTACTTAAACATTTTTATGGCACTATTTTAAATAAATTATTTTTTATTTTCCGAGACTTGAAACTAAAATACTGTTAGGAATTATGAAAATAAATTTAATTGACGGTACAATATTTTGCAGGCCAACGAGATTATCCTCAAAGCAAAAAGCTGTACGAATCCAGAAGAAAAGGAAACCTATTTACAATCAGCCCTCAAGGTTAGCGTTTTTGGAAATAATACAAAATAGATCACATATTTGAAAAGGAATTAATTATTTAAAAATTCATTTCATTTAGCTTTGTAAGGAAGTTGCTCCAAGATTAAATTTGGCAGCTGTCTGCCAACAATTTGTAACCTGTCAATTTTATTCTGGCGTTTTGGAACTATGTCTTTGTTGCGCAGAAAGGATCGATCCCAATAATGCTGCTTTGCATTATTATAAAAACAACGAACCGATGGAAGATCAAGAAGGCAATGCCGCTTACGCAAAAAGGTATTTTTATTATTATTTTTATTCGGACATAATAAATTGATTGCCAAATCTATTTCATTATGAAAATGCGAGCTTAATCCTACATTTTGTTCACTAGGCTATGTAATGGATCTAAAATGAAATAAAACGTTCATTTATAATACTGTTTTTGTTTTCAAATAGGCTGGAAATTTACAAAGAATTCACTGCTATGTTGGATCATCTCTACAATCAAAGTATTTCGAATCCTTTAACACCAACGATTCCGAGCAGACCAGGTCCTCCGATTATGAATCTTTCAACGATAAATGCCCCAGCAAAGGACATGGTAAATATTTAATTATGTTTTAAAGCCATGTGAGCGTAATCTCAAAAAATTTTTTCATATTGTTTTCCAATCCAACGTATGTTCACACGAAACGCGATATCTAGTTGAAAATTTGGGAAATTAAATGAGAAGCACTAAGAAAGGTGTATCTGCTACTAAATTGTTATAATTATTAAAAAGCAACAAAAAAATTGGTTGCAAAAAAAGCTTTTTTCATAATTGTAAAACTTCAGGACTAGACAAAACGGTTCATAGTGCTTCTTACGTAATTTCCCAAATTTTCACATTGCTATTGACGACCAGCCTCGTATAAGTTCAACCCGAAAGTACTTGCACATCCTGGTTTTTCTTTTGCACGTGGTTCGGTATGTTCTTCAGCTTCCTGAAATCTATTAAATTTTACCCGTTCCAGATATATATTTTATTTCATCAATTTTTCCAAAAATATAGAAAAAATCGACTAAAATAGCATTTAGTTTAACGAACTGTAACATTTTATTTTTAAAACCATTCGTTTTTAGTTCACTGATTATGTAAAGAATAGTTTCCATGAGATTATTAAGGTTCCTGAGCTTCAAAGTAGGGAAAAATTGATTTTTTATCTCTAAAATTGAAACAATATAATTTTTACCAATTTAAAAATTTCATTTTTCTCAAAAAAAAAGCAAAATAGGTATAGCAATTCATAGTTAAAAATTGTTCCTCTTCCCAAAGTCTATAAAAATTTATCCTTGCCAGATATGGATCTTGTGTATTTCAATAAATATTCCAATAAAAGTATGAAAAATATGTTAAAGCGACTAAAATAGTATTTACTTAGACGAACTTCAAGAGTTTATTTTTTTTTAATTTTTTTTTAGTTTAGTATCAATATTAAAATTCGTCACCCTTCCTGAAGTTTTTAAAATGATATTCTCACAAAATATGTATCATGTGTATTTTAACAAATATTAAAATTATGCCGGTTTTTCTATATTTTTTTTAGTTTGTACAAATACACAAAATGAAAACAAAAAATTTTACAAAATAAACTCTTGAAGTTCATCAGTCTAAATGCTATTTTAGTCGCTTTAATATCATTTTCACGTTTTTTTTTTCAGAATTTTTTTTAAATACACAAGATCGACATCTAGTCAGGGTAAATTTTTATAGAATTTAAGAAACGGAACAATTTTGAACTATGAATTGCTATTCCTACATTGCTTTGTTACGCTCACGTGGCCTTTAATGCGAAGCTTCTTATTCATTATGCAATGATATAATTTCGAGAGGTAAATAACTTTGATTTAAATAACTTAAGAAACTTTTATACGTTCAAGTCTACAAAGTGATAATTATCACCCTAGGCAAAGTTTTGGATATAGAAATGCATTCCGAACCAATCCGAATCATTCCAAAATACAAGAACAAAAAATACAAGAACAAAAAAAGAAGACTATTTTTCTCTCACTTACTCATACGACTACCAAATGCCCTTCCTGGCTAAAACGCTGTTGACATTGAAATAAAAAAAATTTATTTCTAAACTTTAATTCGAAAGCTCAACAAAAGACCCTTCTCAGAGCTTCTCAGAGCCTTGAGAATCTTTAGAATATACTCTAAAATTCCTATCGCTAGAGCGATGTAAATATACAGAATTGTTGGGAACTACATCTGAATTTTTAAGGTATACTCGATATTTCTGAATAGAATTTTGTCTTCCTCCGTAAAAAAAATGTGATGGTCCTAAGAAGGACCGATTTGTTTTGGTATTACAAATTAAGCATCGGATGCTCTTCGATTTCTGCCGCGCAGTTGGTTGTGCTCTTTGATAGCTTGGAGGTATGAATCATACATCGTGACCTCAATTCGGAGTACTTCTTCCTTTCTCTTCACTTTTTGATGCGCTGCGCGGAGTTGCCTCTTCTTACACAGAAGTTGGATCCAGATCCGAAGTTCCTGTTCCCGCCTTGAAGCCACGTTTGCTTCTGCGTTGCCTCCCATTTTTCAAAAGTTGCACTGTATAAGAAATCGGTGAATATTTCTGAATGACTGATGAATTTGGTGAATTTACTTGGAATTTATTTGCAGATCCCCTCCACTTCAATGTGGCTTACGTTCTCTCTTTTAACGGCTTTAACCAATCAAAGACAGGTGAGGGGGTAGGGATGCTCAGCAGCTCAGCCCCGCGGTACTTTTTTTGAGGCATGTAGAAACAAATTGTCACAAGACCTGACTTTGGCCGAGTGGCGGCGCCACCTGTGCGTTCTTATAGGATTTGAAATCTTTTAAA
>NC_046663.1:110333457-110356323 GCF_010883055.1 Belonocnema kinseyi
AACAATAATAAGAAAAATAAATTATTTAAAAAGAATAAGAATAACTATCTGTCATTAACCTTAACACGTAACTGATTGTATATATCGTCAATTTCAACGACAAAAAATACAACGTAATTGTGTGGACTTAAAAATAATTACAAAATGGCTAAATAAGTATGAAATTACAATTTTTTGTTTCTTTATTTAATTAATAATTGAAATTTATATAATATTATCAATTTAAAAAAAAATACTTTGAATTTAGATTTAACATTATGTCATTTTAAAGCGTGTTTTTTTTTTTTTTAAGTAGACAACATTTCGTATTTTATTTCTTCATAAATACATTCTGATAAATAAATACGTTCTAATAAATAAATACATTTTCTAACACCGATTACTGCATAAGTAGCTTAAATTTTAAAAATGATTAAAATAGCTTGTTTTCAATCCTAAATTGAAATTTAGTATTAAAATATTAATGTGGATATATAAATATTATTTATATCTTTATATTTTTAACAAAGTCTTTTTACTTCTCAGTTAATACTGCCAAGAATTTATGCAATTTAGACTTGATTTATTATTTTAAATAGGACTTTAAAAAACCAACTGAAGTAATTTCTTCGCAATATTTGACGCCTAAAATAAAATGAAACTTCCAAATTCAGAGATCAAGAATCATGTCTATGGTGTGTGTGTGTGGGGTGGGTGGGTGTGTGTGTATGATATATAGATATATATTATAGCTGCAGGGCGTGCCATGCACACCCCGAGCATTTAGCTCACATACTATCTAGTTGTCCAACTCACGCGGGAACGACCTACAGTCAAAAGCACAATGCGGAACTAAGAGTGCTTTATTACCATCTCTGTCACTCCTACGGCATTCACCTTAATATCGCTCCTCTAAATGCTCCTAGGGAAATTGAGTCAATTGTCGAGAATGGGAAGTACCGCATATACTGGAACTTTATATTCTCGACAATTGTTTCTGTTGCTCACTCGAGGCCTGACATGGTTCTTCTTGACTTCGAGAAGCCGACCATGTTCGTTATCGAATTTTCGGCACCAACTGACAAAAACGTCATAGCCAAGGAGAATGAAAAGAAAGAGAGTTATCGAGACCTTATAAGGGAGTTGCAACGATTGTACCCGGAATATTCTGTTAAACTGATCGTCCTTATCATCGGCGCTCTTGGAGGTGCCAAGCTTTCACTTGATAATGGGCTAAAAAGCATCCCTGCGTGTCAACAAATTGCTAGAACACTTGCGGGAAAAATGCAGAAGGCGGTTGTCCTTGGGGCGCTCCGTGTTCTTAGGGTGCACGAGGCTTTTGCTGGATCGTCGTATTGATTCCTTTACAGACTATCTCACGGTTGTGAGACGTGGTTGTGGCTGAAATTTTACCGCGATTTGGCTGGAAGCGGGTGCAATTTTTCAGATTAGCACCCGCTCCCGGCGAAATCCTGCGGTTGTCCTTATGACAAATTTTTAATTATATATATTTCCAAATGTAAAATATGTATTCTGCAGTGCTTCCGACTGAAATATTAAATTTCGAAATTATTAAAAAAAATTTAGAGTTAACTAAAAATCTTTAAAAAACTGTAAAATAGTTGTTTCGTCTTCTATTTGTCAGTATATCCACATCTTTAGTTTTATTCTTATTTTATCAGAATCTGTAAAAATATGTTTCCGATTTTGATAACGCGAAAATCATACGGTGTAATCATACATATTATCGTGCTTATATGAATACTAACACAGGAATAAAATTTATTATTCTTAATTTTTTCTTTAAAGTTTTAAAGAGATCCTTTTCGAGTTCTATCTTACAATATGAGTGTCACCGAGTGGAAACCAAACTTCAGGGACAGACTATTAAGCATAATTAAACACCCTTAGAACTGATAGATTTCTCTCTATTCTTAATTTTCAGATTTCTCAACTTAATACAAGTACATAATTAATATAAGCAGTAATCATTCAACAAATTATTTATTTATTTATTCTATAATTATTTTTCTATAATTGTTTCTTAATTAATAACTTTAATAATTAATTATTTTGTTAATTGTTAAAAATGGTAAAGATGGTTATATTGTTATGAAAAGTAAACAATTAATTCATGTGAAATTAATTAATAAATGTAAAATTAAATATGATAATAATGATTTGAATAGAAATATAAATAATTAGAAGAAAAAAATCCTGTTATGTTCATAACCACTTACAAATTATAGGAAATGCATTACAGACCTATAATAATTTTCCTATAATACTTTTTCGTAAGATAACAATCAAATTTTGCAACCCATTTAATTAAAAAACAATGATTATTATTTAAAGTTAATTTTTTACTGCTTATTATTAACCAAAAGAGTGCAAACGTAAATTAATTCAGTTATAATTTGCTTATAATAAATAATAGTTTATTCATATGATTATACTTAAACATAAAATAAAGCGAGAACCTAATTATTATTTAAAATTTAAACAAAAACCTTAAACAAAAACTTTAAACTGAATGCATTATTAATAATTATATTTTATTACGTTGCGATGAGCAAGTTTATCTAGAAAAAATGTTTACATAAAAACTAGACCGGTGAATTTGTATTTAAAAAAAGAGATCAAGAATTGACAGTCATCGACTATGTATAAAAAATGTCGACATATATTTCACTTTATAAACTTCTCGTTTAATAGCTTTTTACCATCGTTTGAGCACTTTTTTTATCTTTTTTCTTGACAGTGGTTATATATCATATTACCAAATTCACAAAATTTTAAAGTTCATCTTTCTGATGAAAAAAACCCGCGAGATAATATTCTAATAACGTTTATTCAATCAAAAGTGAGCAATGTTTACATGCTTTCCATGTAAGCTATTTTAAAGTTTCGACTGCAAATAGTTTTTTACTGAACATTTTTGACAGAAAACTTGAAATTCCAGAGCCATAAATAGCCCTTTTTACGCCAGATGTGAACGTACCCCCCCCCCCCCTTAAACAATTGAATAGTGCCGTAGAAAAATATTTAAAAAATTTTTATTTCACGGAAAATAGTATCATCTAATTTTTTAAATATTACATCGAGGTATTAACTATTTTTGTCGACTGATATACAATATAAAACTCCCATAAAATCCCGTGAAATCCTTTTGGAGCTTTTTAGACATATGTATGCTAAAAACTTTGACATCCGTTGATATCCTTTCAGAAAATCCTGGAATGTGTTATGGAGATCCTCTGAAAATTCTTTAAAACTCCTCAATGATTTTACATTCCTTAAAATCCATAAAAGTCCCTTATAAGCTTATCATTTTTTAAAGCCGTTGTTAGTCATTTAAAAGCATACTATAAAAAAAAATTTCTCAAAATTTCAGATCGTTAACCGCCATATTGGATGCGCTAGGTTTGGGGGAGGGGGGGGGCGTCCATTTTCGTTTTAATTTTTTTTCCTTGTTTCTATCGTTGGAGAAAATCTGAAAAATGTATAGAACTTTTTTCAATTATTCTCAACGTGCATGATTTTTTAGAAAGTTTTTGCCGATAAATTCAATTTTTTTCGAAAAAATCATGCACATTGAGCATGATTAACATAAGTGTTGTGCATTTTTTTGATTTTTTCTAACAGAAACAGAGAAAAAGAAACGAAAATAGACGTCCCCCCTAGCTCATCCAATATGGCGGCTAACGGTTTGAAATTTTGGGAAAAATCATTTTACCCGGCTATACTTTTTGGCTGAATCCCTAGAAACCCCTTGAAATTTCATTTGTTCCCTTAAGTTCTCTAGAAATAAAATTATTTTAAACCCCTTTCAAAATTCAAATCTCGTTAATTTTTATGTATTTTTTAAATACCCTTAACACTTTAAAATCCTTTCAAATTTTTAACATCCATTAACTCGAGGGGCTAGTCACTCAGAAATCAGGAAGGCAGACTAACAGTGACTGCCACCGGAATAACCAAGATTTCGTAGAGACGTCCCTCTGACTAACTCCAGATTTCTCGTGAGTTACTACGAGACTCCCTAGAAAAGTTAATCGCGTGGTACTAGAAACAGATCTCCCGAGTGTTCCCGACTGAGTTACGAATCTTTCCGACGGGTATTTCGCCGAACCAGCCGACTGGACTTACTGAGACTTACTGAGACTAACCGAGACTAACTGAGACTAACCAAGGAACAACGCAATAGAATTTAGAGATTCCTACTGACCTCCACAAGATCTTTCGAAAGTCTGGGAGTCACATAAAATATCAGTGACCGGTCCTTGCATTAACTCGTGAAATCCCCAGTAATTTCACAAAATCGAATAAAATCCCGTAAAACATCTTCAAATATCTTTTAAACTTCCTTAAAAAGTGGTGATATCTTTTAAACTCTTGAAATTTGATTTGTTTTTTAATTCCCTGAAATCTTTGAAAATACCCTAAAAGTTTTTAAATCCCCTGAAATTGTTGAAATTAACTGAAATCCATTAAAAACGCTTAAATTCTGTAAATAAAATTATTGTAAAATTCCTTAAATCTTCGAAATCCTTTAAATTTCTGAAATTTTACGAAATCATTTGAAATTCCTCAGAAATGTTTCATCTCTTAAGTTCTCTATAATCACTTAAAGCAGAAATTTTTTTCATTTAAAGTGACAAAAACCTAACTGCAGATTAAGGCACTCAAGTTCAAATTTTGAATTTTAAACTTTTAATTTTGACGATAAATAGTTTACATCTTTAAAACGTAATCTTCTGATACTTTTCATTTGAACAATTTTGAACAAAAGGCCGTTCAACTGACGAATTTTAAATTACACATTTTTATAAATCAGGGTGTCTAGCAACCCAGGAAATCCGAGAATTTTTGGTTCTTTGAACAATTCGTGATCAGATCCGGAAAATCTGTGGTCATAAATTTAAATTAGAATTTTTAAAAACATTAGTATTTTCTGCAAAAAATTATCTTATTATAAAATTATACAATTCAATACTAAAAGCGTGTGACCAGGTGGACTTCGTTAATTTTTTATCAGCCAATCAGAAACTGGGAAATCTTTAAGATTTCATTTTGATCAGGAAAGAGAATTTTGTATTTTTTTTCTAGCAATTTGCCTATCGTATTATGATCTGTAGTTGTTACAGGGGTAGGGGAATAAAAAAATGGCATATTTCCCGATTTATTCTCGGAAACCAAATCGCAGATATGCAAGATGTTGCATATTTGATTTGTAATTGCATTTTTGATTTATGATAATTTCTGACAAACTTGATTCCACGATTGAAACAATTAATAATTGAACTTAAATAAAAAAAAAATAGTTAACATCCTACTTATTTAAAATTAGATTTATATTATGTGATATTTAATTTATGATATTTCAAATGATTAAATCAATTTTTTTTTACAATTTTTACAATTTCCGGTAAAAAGATTAATTAAGTGTCATTGTCCGGGTTTTCTATGTTTAAAAAATTACCGATCATTCTCTGGTTCAGTGACCACCCTATTTTCAATTTATTAGTTCTATGGTAAAAGATTCAAAATTCAAAAAGATCTGATAATTATATTATTTCTTTACCAATTTATTAATTGCATCTAATTCTTATTTTTATTATTAGTGTTCGCAATTTTCTGTAGTTAAATCAAATAAAAAGAAGTGTGAATTTGTAAAACATTTTCAATTGATCAATTGCAGCTACACCAGATTATCGACGAGGCTTTGCATTCACCTTGTGAAACTTTACACGCTGCTGTGTACATGTGGATGATTGAAAAAGGACTTCATGGAGAACTTATTGCCCTTGCAGCTCCTTCTTTGGAGGCTTATCTAATTCGTGTTGGAGCTCCGGAGTTACTCTGGCAGTATTACGAAAGGAATAAAAATCACGCAGCTGCTGCTAAAATTTTAGATTCTTTAGCCACAAAACCTGGGTACAATATAATTTAAATTCCTCAATTGCAATGGTTTTTTGTTTGTTATTTATTCTAATGTCCAAAATTTCGTTTACAGATCTGGCGTACCGTTATCGCAACGAGTCGAATATTTAGCTCGTGCTGTTGTTTGTATGCGAAGTGATAGAGCCGGTTATGCTCCCTATCTTGGAGTTTTTCTACGAGAACTGGAAGACAAAGTGGAGGTGGCGAGAATACAACAACAGGTATAATTTAAAAAAAGTTTACAAATAAACATAAATTTCTTTGGATTAAAGATCTGCATTTGAAATTGCGAATCATTATTAGTCTTGAATCTATTTTCATTTTTCAGATATTGGAAACTATTACGAATCAGGAAAATATTCTTGACTCTGTTTCTGTTCGAGATGCGAAAATTAGACTCAATTCTTCTTTACTAGATATTACACAGGTTTGTTCAAGTTTATTAAAATATTGAATAACTACTCTTTTATTTTAGATTTTTAGATTCAGAATTTTAACAACTTGAACATTTTCAGTTGTACGAAGAATACGCTGAGCCGCTTCAACTTTGGGAGTGTAAGCTGGCGATAATCCATTGTTCCGGACATCAGGATTCGATGTTGATCCAAGGAATTTGGACCAGCATTATCGATAATGGTAAAAATTGATTTTTATAATTTGATTCATTACAATTCCATCAGACTTTTCATGTATTCACTTGAAAATTTATTTTTACAACATGCCTAATTTTTTGATTTGATAACAATGTGAAAAAAATCGGTTTCAGAATTAAGAAATGCTGCGGCTCCAGCATCGGAAGACAAGATAGCAATTCTGATGAGCAAAATTAAGCAACTTGGGCAAGAATATTCTGGAAGTCCTCATTGTTTCCCCATAGGTTAAAAAATAATAATTATCTTTTTTGCAACGTTATTTGAATAAGTTTAAATTATAATTAAGATTTATTTTTTAAAGATTTCTTATTGAAACAACTTGAAATACGAGCCTGTCGACTGAAAATATCCAACGATCATATAATTAGAGGACTTCTGCAATTAGGAGTTCCGATAGAAGATCTGTTGGATTACTACGATAAGTAAGACACAATTGAAATACAAATTTTTTTTCCAAATTCTTTGTTTTTTTTTTAACTGATTCCGAATTTATTTCTTGATTTTTTCAGATTGATTGGAGGGAACAATCGCACTTGGTTGAATGAGGGTAACGAGTTTCATCTGATTGAATCGACTGCAAATTTAGTTAATTATTTTATATCGAACTCGAACGTGTCAAATAATTACAACAGGTGAGAGAATGTTCTAGGTTATTGAAATTTCAATTCTATTATTATATTAATATTTTAATTATATAGAATTTAGAATCGAATAATAAATCTATTTTAATTTAAGACCGAATTAATTTCGAATCGGACAGGTTATACATGCTCAAGTCACAGAATCGTTTCGAAACAAAATACGTTGATTTCGAGGGTATTTGATCGATTAATAAAAAAAATGTTTTTTATTTATAAGTATTAAAACTGTTGGAATTGGTGACGCAGTCTATAAAGAATTCTTTGATATTTTATATTGAAGCCTTGCAGATAAATCTTTCCGTTCACAGCCGAAATTCACCAAAAAATTTTAATTGCACAAATGGCGACGGATTTTCTGAAAATCTTTAAACCTGAAAACTTTTACAAAAAAAGTTTCTTAGCACTGTTCTCTGTCTTACGTTTCGTTTTTAGACATTTTCCCTACAATATGAATAAAGTCAGCTATGATAGTATTTTTCTTAAAACAGTAAAATTTCAAAACTTGTATGGACAAAATATTTTTAACTTGTAGATTTACGCATTATATTTTGTTCACCAAATTGTATTGTTTTGAGAAAAGTACAATTTTAGCTGACTTTAGTCATATTCAAGCAAAAATTTCGAATAAAACGCAGAACAGAGAAAAGTGATAACAAATTTGTTTCGAATTTTTCAAGTGCATCAACTTTGCTCTGTTGAATTTTTTCATTCCTCGTCTCGTTGGTGCAAAAAATTCGAAGTTTCAGTTATCATAAAAAGAAATTAAAAATTCTCTTGAAAAAGTGAAATATCTGTATTGGTTTAGGTTTCGAGACTACATCACTGTAATATAAAATTTCAGCGTCTGTCTGTATGTATGGGTACCTGGAGAAGAAAATATCTTTATGAAAGATTAGGAAATTTCATGCAAAGTTTTCACTAGATATAAAATATATTTTACTATAATTTTTATGAGTCTTATATACTTGTGTCCAAGTTTCATAAAGATGGTTAGAAGACTTGCAAATTATACAAATAAAATGTTTAATTTCGTTGAAATGTAGAAAAGTTATATACTTCTCATAATTTTGAAAGTGTTTACAAAATAGGAAAAAAAATCTTTCTGATAGATTAGGAAATTTCGTTCAGAGTTTTGACTAGATATTAAATATATTTTTTACGAGTTTTAGACATTTTTATCGAATTTTTTGGTACACGACAAAAAGATTTAAAAATTATCCTAATGACATTTTTAATTTCGATAAATATTTAAAGTTTTTAAGCTTTTCAACATTTTTAAAATGGTCAAAAAATGGAAAAAAAATAGTTAATGGATCAAGTAATATCAATCCAAATTTCTACTAGATATAAAATATCTTTCGAAAGTATTCTCATGAAATTGGTTAATTAGCCCAAAATTTAAAGTTAGATAATTTTCAAAAATGTGCAATTTTTGTTATTAAGAAATCCGTAAGTTTAAAACGTTATTTTTATTAGATTTTAACAAGATTAACCAATTATGTTAATGAAATTTTTCAATTAGACACAATTTGAAAATGTTCTAGATTAATTAATCAAAGTTGATTTGCATTAAAACTGAAGTTTGAACAGACGGTATCAAAGCCTACGGCTTAATGTATTACTGTAGTAAATTTAAAAACACATACGTTTTTTTATTAACATTATATTGAACAACATACCTACTTCTTATATGCTGTTCAATTTTGTATACACCGTTTTCAACGCTTTTGCCACTCAAGCATGTTAGCCTGTCAAATTTAAAATGAATTCGATCATTAAACATAGATATCAGTTTTAATAATTTTTATTGCAGGATGAAAATAATTACCAAGTGTCAGGACGTTATTTCGAAATGCTTGACGATCCTCTTTAGCAAACCAAATGGAGGACAATTGATAGAAAAACTGAGATCCATACAAAGTGTTCTTAATCGTTTGTGAGCTTCCAGTGTGAAGCTTAGGTGAATCATGATGATTAGTTTTGAAGACTTTCATAATATAACGTCGTGTAAAAACCCAAAGAGAAACTCGATATTTTTACTGGTCTGCGCAGTGCTTTTTTTACATAATTTGATGTTTTGCAATTGTTATTTTTAAATAAACACATTCCGTTATTAAAGGAAGTTCTGATAAAAATTATTTATTTTATATCTCCTTTTTATCAATAGGTACTATTTTTTATTTGGTTGAAAATGTTCAAATTATGTGATGAAATAGACCGGGTTTAGAAATAATAATTAGAAGCTGAAAATATTATTTGTTTTTGCCATATATATGGCTATTATTATGTTATCAAGTTCATGAAACTGTGAAGAATACATTTTTAGCATTAGTGTTAAATATTATTTTGGAAAATTCGTTATAGGAGCGTCTACAAAATCACGTGTGAAATTCAAAATGCAAGCATTTTTAAACTCTGATTTCACAAAATAAAATAAAAATATGTTCACTGTTACAACCTAATAAATTAATGCAGATGAGGAAATAAAGTGAGTTGTAACTTTTCTTAGCTTATTAAGGCATTTAAATGGGATTTTTTAAATTTACTAATAAGATTGGAAGACATTGTTTCGGAAAAAGTTAGTTTATTCACGAATAAAATAATAATTATATTTTTAGTAGACTAGTAATATTAGACATTTATAAATACACTAAGATTAACTTAAAATTAGAAGTGATATAAATCGCATTATGTGGATGTTTTAGGTGTTTATCAGTTATTCTATAGAGAATTTCAAAATTGAATATTTCAGAATTGACGATTATAAATTTTTTGAAACACTTATTTAAAACAAAATCTTTGAAAATGTTCAGTGTTATATCTGATAATAATCGAACAAATTGAATTCAATTGTGATTTTACTTTTATACTTAATTACCACTTCCAGAACGATCGAAAACTTTCTTAAGTTCTAAAATTGAAATCAAATCAACATGTTTTCACACAAAAAAAAAACTATTCTTTATGAAAATAAATTAATAGCGCGGAAAAGGGCCGATTGTGATGTTGTATGCTTTATCTGTCTTATTTGGCAGCTTTCGTCTTCGATTTCGGTGCTTTGGGTTTCGCTGTTGGAGACTTGGCAGTTTTCTTCGCCTTCGCAGGAATCTTTTTCAATGCAGGTCCGGAAGTCTTCTTAGACACCAACTTCTTCGTAGTAGGCTTCTTGACTGGAGACTTTCTCGCCACAGCAGTTTTCTTGGCCATATCCACCTTTCTCACCGTTTTTAGGGGTTTCTTCAGACTCATGGGCTTCTGTGCGGCACTTTTTGTTTTGGCAGCAGCCTTTGGTTTCGCTGCGCTCGATTTTGCCAATTTGAAAGATCCAGACACACCCTTTCCTTTTGTCTGGATGACCTGGCCTTGTTCGACTGCAGTTTTCAGGTACTTTTTGATGAAAGGCGCTTGTTTTTCAGCATCAAGCATGTAGGTGCCGACGATGTATTTTTTGATTGCCTGAATCGAAGATCCACCACGTTCCCGCAAGGCTGAAATAGCAGCTGTCACCATCTCAGAAGTTCGAGGATGAGACGATTTTGTTGCTGGTTTCTTGCCTTTCGTCGACGTGACAGACTTCTTCGGCGTTGCCTGGACTGCTGGTAATGCTACAGCTTGAGTTTCACTCATTTTCGAAGAATAAATGTCTTTCTTGCAGATAATCAACTCTCAAATGATAGATTCGGAGAATGACAAATGACAATCATTTTCCGCTCTTTAAACAAATGATATCATTAGAGAACACGGATGCTATAGAGACTCTGCGGCAATTCGTCCAAGCAGTTGGTCAAATATTCGCAACTCAGTACTGATTCTTGGAACAAAATTGTTTATTTTTCAAAAATTATTAATGATAAGTTAATCCAGTTTTTTGGGTTTAACAGCCTTCATATCTTCAGTGATGGGTGATTATAGCGAAGCGTGTATTTCGTTAGATTACAAATTCGCAGCATAAATTATTTAAACAAAATAGTAATTTTAATAAATAAAGGCTGCAAGTATTTTTTGTTTTGTAGATTAATGTTTAAAGTATTCCATTTTAATGAAGGTAAGTAATGCGAGGTTAAAAGATCTTTCCTGGAATCTGTTTTTGCAATAAGTAAATAAATGACTACACACAATTCAAATGATAAAATAAGTAAAGTATATTTTAAGTTCAATTCAAGAAACTTCTCGACGTTTTGAAACATTTCGTTTTATAAATTAATGCTCGTTATTAATAAACTTTCAGTAATTTGAATGAATTTTAATATTTCATAACTTATGGAGAAATTTAATAACCCCCCTTGGCCGACTAAAAGCACCGAATGGAGCCTCTACAAAGTACCCGTAAACACCCCATCGGGTCCCCATTCGATTCCTTTTTAAAGAACTCGAAAAAACAGCAAAATCAACTTTGAAATGGTTGAAATTCGGATTATACGTTAAAATTCCCTACAGAAGGTCACAGAATAATTGTAATAGTTTTTTTGAAACGGTAAAAAGTTTAATAAAATATAAGACGTATAACACCTGTTGACTGCTACTTACAGGCGATGCGTTTGAAGTCTAGCAGTGAACAGGCGTTATACGTCTTATATTCTTTTAAACTTTTCACCGTTGCAAAAAAAAACTATTGCGATCATTCCGTGATCTTCTATAGGGAATTTCAACGTAGAATCAAAATTTTAAGAATTTAAAATTTGATTTTGCTGTTTTTTCGAGTTTTTTAAAAAAGGAACCGAATGGGGACACAGTGGGGTCTTTACGGGTACTTTGTAGAGGCTCCATTCAGTTCCTTTGGTCCGCCAGGACCACGGGACCGAAGGAACCGAATGGAGCATCTACAAAGTACCCGGGCTATTTTAAAGTAGAATCCGAATTTACACCATTTAAAAGTTGATTTTTCTGTTTTTTCGAGTTTTTTAAAAAGAGACCGAATGGGGTCTTTACGGGTACTTTGTAAATGCTCCATTCGGTTCCTTCGGTCCCGTAGGCCCTGGCGGACCAAAGGAACCGAATGAAGCCTCTACAAAGTACCCGTAAAGACCCCATTCGGTCCCTTTTTAAAAAACTCGAAAAAACAGAAAAATCAACTTTTAAATGGTGTAAATTCGGATTCTACTTTAAAATAGCCTATGGAAGGTCACGGAATAATCGTAATAGTTTTTTTTTAAACGGTAAAAAGTTAAAAAAAAAAGACTTATAACGCCTGTTGTCTGCTACTTACAGGCCATGCATTTGAAGTGTAGCAGCCAACGGACGTTATACGTCTTATATTTTTTTAAACTTTTTACCGTTGCAAAAAATACTATTGCGACTATTTCGTGACCTTCTATAGGGAATTTTAATCTAGAATCCCAATTTCAACAATTTAAACCCAGATAGCACAAAAGTTTGCAGCAAACTTGCCTAAAGTTTGCGGTGAAAGTTTCGGAAACTTACACCACAAGCTTTAGGCAAGTTTGCCGCAAGTGAGACAATGTCCGCCTTACGGCAACCTTGTGAGGCAAACGTGAAGAAAACTTGCATCGTAAGTTTGATGGAAGCTTTCGAGGCAAACTTGAGGGAATCTTACAACGCAATTTTGAGGGAAGCTTGCTCAGCAATATTGTGGAAATCTTGCAACGCATTATTTAGGGAAGTTTGCGACGCAATAGTTAGGAAAGTACTATCATTTTGGTCTCAGAAGAGCTGTTTTAAGCATACTCCGAGGAAATAAACGGAAAGAAAAGGAATTAGAACACGTCAAATTAAAGTGCCATATTATTGGGCTACCTATTTCTAAGTCCGAAGGTGAAGGCCTTTGACTTACTTTATGTTCAGACATAAACTCAAAAAACGTGTATCCAGTTGGTGCATTCTACGGAAACAAAAACCTACAGATGCGAATGAGTTTCTTAAACCATTTGTAGAAGAAGCCATAGAGCTTTGTGAAAATGGATTGAATGATATAAATGTGAAAGTTTCAATTGGTGCTGTTATTTGCGATGCGCCAGCAAAGTCATTTGCCTTTTATTTAAAGGGACACACAGCGTACGACATCTGTTCTAAATGTCTGATAGAGGGACAGTATGTTAAATTGAAAGTAACAAGAAAAAACGGAAGGCAAAAGGGAAGGATTTGTTTTCCAGGGATAGGACCGTTAAACATGAGAAAAGACGAGGATTTCGCTCGCAATCTATGCGAGGAATTTGATTTTGGTAGAGAGTCTATCTTGTATACAATTGGCGGATTTGGTTGTATACCTTGTGTGTCCTTAGATTATATGCATCTAATTCTTCTCGGCGTTGTGAAAAAGCTAATCTCGATATAAGCGCATCTCGACTAAGCGCATCTAGTATGAACAAATTTCGCAAAACTGATTGACACTGCGATATAGTATGCCAAGTGAATTCGGGAGAGAACCACGATGAATAAGAGAATATGGTTTTTGGAAAGCTACCGAATTCAGGAAATTTTTTACTTTATACCGGGCCCATTGTCTTAAAAAATATTTTACCGTCTGAAACGTATGCCAATTTTCTACTGATACATACAGCAGTGTCTATTCTAGTGAGTGAGACTCATCTTCACGATTTCAGACACATAGATAGTGCTCACGAAATGTTGGAACATTTCGTCAAAGATTTTGCAAGAATTTATGGAAAAGAATGCGTATCCCATAACGTACATAATCTATTACACATATGCATTGATGTAAAGAAATATGGAGTACTGGATAGATTTAGTGCTTTTCGTTTTGAAAATTATATGACAACAATCAAAGGCATGATCAGAAAAGGGGACAAGCAGCTTGAACAAATAGCACGGAGGTATGCTGAAATGGAAGCCGCTGAAATAGAGGATGCTGTGGAAGAATCATCATCGACTCCGGAGTTATCTTTAAAGCAGCCACACAATAATGGACCATTAACAGAAGAATGCAGTAACGTGTGCAACAATATAAAGTAATGAATAATAAGTCGTACTGTATTAATTGCAATGTTGTAAATGACAGCTGTCTTCTTTTGAAGGATAGGATCTTTGCGTCAATTGAAAATATCTTACGCTATGAGAATAATAATGTTCGCCTAATCGGAAAGAAACTGATACCAAGAGAACAGTTGTATGATGAACGTGACTCAAGGCTTTTGAATATTCACATCATGATTACTTCGAGTGAAGAACGATCTTCATGGTCTTTAGATGAAGTTCTGGCTAAGGTTTGGGAAGTACCATGCCAAAGGGGTAGGATCGTCATTCCATTATTACATTATTGCTGATAATGAATTTTAAGATCTTTACAAACAGGAGAATTTTCAAATTGCAGTAGGTCCAATTTTATCTCATTCATATCACTTGTCCTTCTTTTTGTTGTTTCAAAACATTATTCTTGGAATAATTTGACTGTGAGACAATGTTTTTTATTTTAAGAAATAGGAATACGATTTATTTAATTCAGCAACATTTTTTGAGGTAAATAACAGTGAATAATTATCAATATTTTTGCGCAATATTTCTTCTAAAATTTCCGGTAACGCTCCACATAGTAAGTTATCATACTCTAATATGAGATGTTTTGAAACACTCTAGACAAAATCAAACGAATCGTGAAAATAGTATTTTTTTCTATATTTTAAAATATTTTTATCAGTTCTGCATAGATTTTCTTAGCCCTCTGGTGGCGCTCCTGGGAAAGCCAGTACTTAGGTGTAGTATGAAAGTAAAAATTACCCAATGGGATATTTCTTGATTACTTAATTTTACAATTCCATACTCTTATAATAACAACTACTTAATTTTTTTTACATTCTCATAAGATAAGGTATCAGTTTTGTGTAAAATTTGACCCCCCCCCCCTCCCAGTTTTTGTCAAACGTCCACGTTTTGAGACCCCGTGAATCCGAAAAACAGGTTTTTACGAATGTTTCTGTCTGTCTGTTTGGTGTATGTATGTATGTCTGTCTGTGAACATGATACCTTTTGAAAAAATTAATCTATTTGATTGGCCTCTGGTGCACTCTTTTAGTGTCCTGAACTAAAGGCCAAGTTCGTTAGCCAGCCATTATGGATAAAAAATACAAAAAGTGGGCACATTTTAAATATTTTTGAGAACACTTTTTTCAAAATTCAAAAATTCTCTGCACGGCTATTCATAGTATTCAAAAATTCGAACAATTTATCTAAGGATTTTTTTCATAAAATACAAAATTATTAGAGTTATAGCATTTACAAAATTCCAAAAAACACACGAAAATGAATCTTTTAAGCTAATTAACGGACGATATGAAAAAATGGCAAGAGAAGAGAAAGTTTGATTACTAAATGCGAGAAAATTGCAATACAACGTTTAATAACCATTTTTTTTTTTTAAGAATGCCCATTTTTTTAACGGGACAATGAAACTTCGTCTGCTTTAATACCAATGCTAGTTACGAATTATAATAATATACATTTATGGGAATGATTTAAAATTTCAGGGATAAACTTGAGTGCGAAGCACGAGATACGTGATGAGAATGTGTTCGTTAAAGTCTATGGCGAAAGATCGAGCGCGTAGCGCGAGGTAAATGCATTATGGAGACCGAGATAAATATATTATCGAGCGCGAAGCGCGAGAACCAACAGTCGCGCGCCCTCGGCGCGCTCAAACTTGCGAGCGGCAGATTTTTAAACTAAACCTTTCTTCAATCGATTTAAAAGAGTTACCTTAATAGGAACATGAAGTTCATTTATATCGGTCTTACAATCAAATTAAATTAATGGAAAGATAGGGATGAATCCGAGTCAAATTTCTCTTATTGTTAAATAAAAACAAACGTATTGCAATGTACAACTTTTTTACCAATCTGTCGGTCATCATCAGACAACTATACGTGAAAAAAAAACAATCTTTGGAATTGTGCTCCTGATAAAGAAAATTAAAATAACTAGAATTGAATACATAATAATTTAGGAAAAATAAAAGAGGTTCTTAATGATTGAAAATGAAATTAAAATATTTTTTTCAGAACGAACCACATTAGTCAAACGATGAATCAACAGTGACCAATGCATTAGTTAATCATTAGCTCAAAAAGTCAACTTTTTGCCAATACCCCACAACAGATTTTATCAATAACTATTCATCAATATTTGAACATTTTGATTTTATGCATTTAAAGCTAAAATTGAAAGACCAGAAAATAATATAAATTTGGCAAACGATAACTGAAATTGAAAAATTTTATTGCTTGCAGAGAGAGAAAACAGAGAAAATTGATTTGTCCAGTACCCAAGACAAGAAAGTCTTAGCTTGACTTCCAAGTTTGTGAACTTCGTTCAATAAAATGTCGAGGTGTTGACCATGGTAGTGTCAAATAATTGTTGATGGTGGTCATAAATAATCTTTACCAGTAGGAAGTACACACTATAACTTTCAAAATCCCAGAAGACATTATTTATTTCGGTACTTACTATTGCTTAGAATAAAACATAAATGATCATAGATATCTAAAAAAATGTGCATACGGTCTGCTGTAAAATCTATCCCACATACCTTTAAAATAAGTTTGGCCTTTCTTAGGCTTTGCAAATATCAGATGCTCCGAGTTGCCGGCGATATAATATTTTTTGTACTTCAATGTTTAGAATATTTCATAATTTTATTTTATCAGAGTTGCTACAATATTCTGTACGTATATTACTGTGTGTCGGAAAATATTCTTTTCAAGAATCAAGTAGAACGTGGTATAAAAAAATTGTATTGTTAATTACTTATAATCTATGAAAAGTTTAAAGTATGCAGGTGTAGGGGATCATCTCGACGTGTCCAAATGACGAGGTGTCATCTCGTTAGGACGAAATAAGAAGGTGCCATCTCAGGTGGCGAAACACGGAAGGTTAAAAATCCTATATAAATAGTATTGGGTACATCAACGCCCTCTGAAGCAGGGAACCTTTTAGTTGGTTCCATGGACATAGGAAACACAGGACTAGGCAATACAAGATCAGTTGAACAAATTAGTTCTACGAATCAATTTTGACAAACTTTTAGTTCCACTTTAACTACAATAAAATATTATTTTTATGGATCTTTTAACACTAAAAAACATTTCAAAACTCGGCAAAGATTTCTAAAAACATTTTCAGACTTAAAAAACGTTTTCTTACACAAGTACCCGTAAAAAATTGAGAAGGCTGAGGAAACAAAAATGTGAATATCTACATTTATTCCCAGGTATGGGAATTTTAATTACTGAAGTTTTCTTAATTTTTGTCTAGGTTCATTTTCAATAGGAAATAGTTTCAAGGAGTCCATGCAAAATGAGATTTTTTCCTAGGTAGACTCAAATTAAGAATTCATGATAATTGGGTATGTTTTTCAAAGTTCGAATAAAATGTAATTTAAATTTTTAGGCCCATCCTACTTCATATATTTCTAAAATTAATATTCTGCTTTAATATTACATACATAAAAAAGTTTTTACGTTTAGAAATATACCTTTAACACTTACCTTCCTTAATATTATAATTTCATGTTGCGAGAGTTTAGAGAATTCATGTACCTACCTCATTACTTAAGTCATTAAGATTAAGTCTACAGAAATTACATTTAAAACCTAATATTTGAGTACCGTTTAGATTTAAATTGAAAGACTGACTAAGTAAATAAGTATTTATAAGTAGGACTCACCTTACCCGTTAAATAAACATAATAAATATTAAATTAAATAAAACTTACTTTCGCAAAAACATAATAAACAGTGTGGTATTGAATAACTTGTTTTTTACTGGCCTCTTAATTCTGTACTTATATACATTTGCGCGATTATTTTATTGTTAAAAAATGCTCCCTGAGTATTCCTGTGCAAGCTGTCCTCAATATTGCTTCGCAAGCTTTCCTAACTATTGCGTCGCAAGCTTCCCTAAATAATGCGTTGCAAGGTTTCCACAATATTCCTAAACAAGCTTCCCTCAAAATTGCGTTGTAAGATTCCGTCAAGTTTGCCTCGAAAGCTTCCATCAAACTTACGATGCAAGTTTTCTTCACGTTTGCCTCATAAGGTTGCCGTAAGGCGGAAATTGTCTCACTTGCGGCAAACTATTGTGCTATCTGGGGAAGTTGATTTTGCTGTTTTTTCGAGTTTTTTTTAAATGGAACCGAATGGGGACCCAATATGGTCTTTACGGGTAATTTGTAGAGGCTTCATTGGGTTTTTTCGGTCCGCCAGGGAAAACCAAAAAAATTTTTTAAAAATGCTTCAAATTAATTGTATAATAACTATAACGTTCTCAGTGGACACACAAGTCCTAAACTTGTCCTATATACGTCTTTCGGCGGACGTCTGCAAATATAACTACTATAGACAAGAATGAGTATTAATAACTATAAATTTAGAACTTTGAATTAATTTTTTAATTTAAAACCTTTAAATCACGTCCGACTGAAAAATGAGTTAACTGAAATACAGTCAAACCTGGATTCCGTGATCCTCCATTTAATGTTTCCGAGAATTAACGCCGTGCGACGGGGATTGGTGACAAGGGCTGCGGGAGGATGTGCGGTGCTCATTCAACATTACACAACAGAAAGAGAAACAGGAAAGAGAAAAAACAGGAGCAAAAATAAGTTCCGAGACTCCGGATTTAATGTCACACTCAGTCCAAAAATTCAAATTAAATCCAGGTTTGGTTGTATTTTCACTTAAAAATTGAGTAACAATTGTGCCCTATGAAGTTTTTAAATGATCTCTCGTAATATTGAATATTTTCCCCTCAAAGCTTACAAGAAAATAAAAAAATTTTAAATAATTAAATAATATTCAATATAATTGATAGTTTTAGCAATCTAAGAAACTAAGTAACTCAATAATTAACGTTAAACTCGCATAATTCCATGTGATATCTCGAGTTTAGATACACATTCTTCTTATGAAATAAAATTTACAAGTCACAAGTCTCCAAAATATGATAAAATAAAATATTCGCTGAAAAAAGGAGTAACGTGGGGGGAGGGTATAGATTTTTAGATTGATCTAGAATTCCTGTGTTGTTTATTTAAATAGAGGCGGTGGTCACTCAATGCTTTAGATGTGCCGCAACAAAGTCGACGTTGGAGCCATCTAGCGTATGCTCATATCCCTAAGATAAGAAAATAGATGACCGTTCAGATAATCGCGATAATACCCAGATACTTTTCAGATAATAGACTTAATAACTATATAAATTGCAGAAAACAATATAAAAACAAGTATAAATACATAAATAATTGTCAGAATAATTATTTATGCATTTATAGTTGTTTTTGGACTGTTTTCTATATGAAAATGTGTTTTTATGAAGAAAGAAGATTGTGCAATTATTTGGGAAGTATGTTGCCGGTGAAAACAACAACGAACAGTTACCGTGGTTACTGTTGACCATTTTGGAATTTTTGAACTTTGACTAGTGGAGTGAGGTGCGGGGAGTGCAATCGCTGCGCCATCTGGCGTATACTCCTAACGGGAACAAAGTATATTCTGACACTCTCGCCATTGGCGGCCTGTTTAAATAACACGTTCATTCCGCAGCACTGCTCCGAGCCAGATTGTTTATCAGGCGAAGAGCCTCGCAAAGTCATCATGTAAATCTCCCTACCTGGACCCATTAGTATCCAAGGTCTGTTGTTTCAGGCACTCCAGTGACACTCTTTTCATAAACTAATTGTCGCCACACTTTCCTGTCTTGGCATACCTCTTTAGCTTCCTTCACGTTCATGCATTTTCTCATTATATTAAAAATTTATGATAATTATACAATTTCGGGATTCTATTGTGAATATTATTTTCTCAGTCCATGTAAATATCTAAATGTGTATTGATAGTACTATCTAAATGTAAAATTAAGTAACGAGATGTTTTTTATGTGTGAAATTACAGTAATCAATCCAATTAAATTGAAGTAAAATTCTACCCCTACCAATACAATAAATAACTTGACCTATATTTATGCTATTAATTAGTGATTAATTAATAATCATCCACGGAAAGGTGTTACTGTAAAGCGAAAATTTTCAAAATAGTTACAAAATAGTGTTATATAATTTAAAAAATAATAAATTATGAACAATGTAGGTCTCGGATCGACTAGAATGCCTCTAAGCAAGCAGCATGGAATTTCGAGAAAAGTATTTCTTTATGAAGAAAAAGTAGAAGTTTCAAAGAAATAGTTCAGATTGGTATTATTTTTTGTTTGCGAGGAAAAATTAAATCAGATGATATAAGTATTGAAAAGTACCACGTCTATACACTCACCTAAATTCGGAACGTGCGTCACAGATATTTTTAGTGCGCCTAAACGTAAACACGTCAATGGAAAAAATCTTAATATAAAATGTAACCCTTAAGGGCATGTGACACAGCTAAATACCTATATTACCGACCTCACTTTTTCAGTTCACTGAATGTTTTTTTGAACCTAAGCACTTTTTTTGTAAATAAAATATCGAGCTGAAACTTTGGAAAATGTATTAGAGTACAATAAGGTACGTTTAGGTACTGCATTTTGGTAGGAACTTCACTGAAAATTATTTTATCTTTTTTCTGAACCTCGACATTTTTTGAACGTTCCAACTTTTTTTATACATAAAATATCGGTCTCAAACTTTGTGAAATGCAAGAGCCGAAAGAAAACTACGTTTAAGTACAAATCTTAATAATAAAAGATGTGAAAAAAAATTTCAACAATCAATTCCATCGGAATCAGCCGGTAACGTTGTAGACGAAAATACGAACCCTGGCGGCCACTAGACGAGGCTCCAGAGGGTTCGTATTTTCGTGTACAACTTTACCGGCTGATGCCGATGGAATTGATAGTTGAATTTTTTTTACATCTTTTATTATTAATAATTGTACTTAAACGTAGCTTTCTTTCGGCTCTTGCCTTTCTCAAAGTTTGAGATCGATATTTTGTGTATAAAATATCGGTCTCAAACTTTGATAAATGCAAGAGCCGAAAGAAAACTACGTTTAAGTACAAAGCTTAATAATAATAGATGTAAAAAAATATATTTCAATAATCAATTTCAACGGCATCAGCCGGTAACGTTGTACACGAAAATACGAACTCTCTAGAGCCTCGTCTAGTGGCCGCCAGGTTTCATATTTTCGTGTACAACGTTACCGGCTGATGCCGTTGGATTTGATTGTTGAAATATATTTTTTTACATCTTTTATTAGTGGACATCAGTAATTGTAATGAAAGTCGGTTAATACAGTACGGCAAGCGTCAGTGCAGTGATCCCAGATCTGAAACGAGATGTGGTCCAATGCTATGACAGGGCTATGTCCGTTTGAATATATGGTAGTAGAGTAGGAGACGCTGTAAATGACTGAGTTCCGCGCGCAACCCATTTCTCCTCTTCTGAATTTGAAAACTCGAAGGTGCACGATTGCCGGTCGGAGCACTTCGGCGATTCTAATTTATATGTCTATCTGCTAACTGCTTTGAAATAAATTGAGGAGATTGGGATTTTAATATCTGCAGATTTTGATGCTGACGATTCTCATGATTTGAATAGATCGCGCGTCTCTTGATATGCGTATATTTTGAGGTTATGTTATTTTATGTATAAAATATAAATTATATAAATAATAATACTATTATATATATAAATATATACGTATATTAATAATGATAATATTATAATTATGTTATATTATAATAGTCTTATTTATATCTTGATCCGCATTTAAAAGAAATGAAAGAAATTGGCGATTTTGGAATTCATCTCGTTTGGATAAAAACTCAATTATTTGATTGAAAAATTAATTATTTTGATGAAAATGTAACTATTTTTTAAAAATAGTCCTCTTTTCTATCAAAAGTTCAACTACTTTAAAAATTTTTTTTTTTATTTGAAGGTTCATCTCTTTCGTCGAAAATACATTTTGGAAACTGACAATTAATCAATACCATTTTTGGTTAAGAAATCATGTGTTTTGTTAAAAGCTCGTCTTTCTTTGTAGAAATTAAATTGTTTTATGGAAAATTTATACTTTTTGATTAAAAATTACATTTTTCGGTTGAATTATCAACTATAAATATTTTTTGGTTGTAAGTCGTTTTGTTGTAAATGCAACTATATTGTTAAAAATTAAAACCATAATTTTTGGGGTGGAAATACTCTTTTTGTTTTTAAAATTAAATAATTTCGTTAAAAGTTCATGTATTTTGTTGGAAATTGACCTTGTTTAGCAGAAATTTAATCTTTTTGGTTGAAATTGTATCATTTTTGGTCAAAAATGCAATTGTTTGGTTAAAATATCAACTGTACATCTCCTTGGGTTTAAAAGTCGATTATTTCACTAAGAGTTGAACTACTTTGTAAAAAAATACGTTTTTTGAACAATGTTTTTTAGTTATGGTTGAAAATTTAACTATTTGGTTAAAAGTTTAACTCTTTTATTGAAAACTCATATTTTTCGCTTAAAAAATTCAACTTTTTGTAGATAATTCGTCTTTTTTTACTTTAAAATTAAATAATTTCTTTAAAAATCCATGTATTTTGTTTAAGATTTGTCTTCTTTTGTAGATTATCAATTTTCTTGGTCGAAAATTCATCTGATTGTTTGAAAATTTAACAACTTTGTTTGAAATTAATTTTTTTTGTTAAAAATTATTTATCTTTATCTGAAAATGTAACTATTATATGATTGATTAAAAATTAATCG
>NC_046663.1:110356423-110358489 GCF_010883055.1 Belonocnema kinseyi
TTATAATTATGTTACATTATAATAGTCTTATTTATATCTTGATCCGCATTTGAAAGAAAAATTAATTATTTTGTTGAAAATGTAACTATTTTGTAAAAAAAGTCCTCTTTTCTATCAAAAGTTCAACTACTTTTTCAAAATTTTTATTTTTTTTTTTATTTGAAGGTTCATCTCTTTCGTTGAAAATACATTTTTGAAACTGACAATCAATCAATACCATTTTTGGTTAAGAAATCATTTGTTTTGTTAAAAGGTCGTCTGTGTTTGTAGAAATTAAGTTGTTTTATAGAAAATTTATACTTTTTGATTAAAAATTACATTTTTCGGTTGAATTATGAACTATAAATATGTTTTGGTTGTAAAGTCGTTCTGTTGTAAATGCAAATATATTATTAAAAATTAAAATTATAATTTTGTTGGAAATTGACCTTATTTAGTAGAAATTTAATCCTTTTGGTTGAAAATGTTATCATTTTTGGTCAAAAATGCCTTAAAATCGTCCTGATTCTTTTTTTTTAATTTTTAAAATCTTTTCAAATACTCACTTAAAATTAATTTTTTAAACTAAAAAATCATTTTCAATATTCTTAGCAATCACAACAATTTACAATTTTAACAATTCAAGGCTTTCTATTTTGAACCACTCTGTTCAAATTTGTATAGTTTTTAATAGTTGTTTATAATGTATTGTCCCAGATCTGAATTATATTTTTTTTCAAAAAATCTCTGAGCCAATTCAGAAATACATACAATTGCTTTAAAAAATTTCCTGTTCCAATTCAAAATTCAGGATGAAATTAGAAAATTCAAAATTTTAAATCTGAAACTGATTTTTTTGAGGTGGAAATCTTTTGAATTTTAAACTTTTAAAACTGAAGCTTGACAAATTTTTAATTCAGAAATATTTCATTTAAGCGCTCAATAATTCATTCGTATAAAACACAAACTTTTAACACCTTTTAATTTTACAATTTTTTTAATTAAATTATTTTAAAATACGAAATTACCATTTAAAAATTTTTATGACTTTAACATTTTAGAGATTTCTGGCTAAAAAATACAAATTACGCTATTATTTTTAAGGTTCAAGATGATAATAATTCAAAAAAATTTCAGTCTGTAACATTAAAAATTAAACGATTAAATTAATTTTTTAACTAAAAACTTTTTAAAATAAAAGTAGTTGTTCCTGATTAATATTTTTTATTGTTATTTAGAGATAAAAATTTTAGTTTGCCAAATGAAAATGTTAGAAATTAACTTACTATCAAAATAATCGAATTTTCAACTAAAAAAAAGAGAATAACAAATTTCCAACAAAACAATTACATTTTCAACTAAAATGATAAATCTTTAACAAAAAAGTTTGAATTTTTAATTCAAAACAGTTGAACTCTTTCAATGCTTTGAATTGAAGAATAAATAAATAAATTTTTTAATGTTAAAGATTGAATCATTTTGATAAATAAAAATGGATTAATTGCAATTCTTTTTTAATTGGAAACTTTTAAAATTATAAATAGAATTCGTTTATTTTAAGTCGCTTTATATTATTAATTTTTACATTTTTATTTATAAATCCAAACTCAAAAGTCTTATGTACGAATTGACAATTTTGAAAATCGAACGGTGTAACAAAACAGTTTCATTTTCAACTAAAAAAAAAAAAACGAAGTTTCAACCAAATCCTTAAATTTTTAACGAAGGAGATGAATTTTTCTTTAAAATTATGATTCTTCAACAAAAAAAAGCTTACATTTCTTATTAAAAACTGTTGAACTCATCCAAACAGAAAATTTTTTCACAAAACAGTTGAGTTTTCAGTCTTTAACTAAAATGATGAATCCTCAAAAAATATATAATTAACACAATAAATCAATTTTGAACCCAAAAGTTTACTTTTCAATAAAACAAATTAATTTTCTATCAAATAATTGGTGTTTTAACTAATACAATCTACAGATTAAAGTTTCAACCAAAAATGGAATAGTACAATTTCCAGATAAAAACTGTGCTAAAAAATTGAATTGAACAAGAAAAAAAAAACAAATTTTCAACAAAATTGT
>NC_046663.1:110358589-110379614 GCF_010883055.1 Belonocnema kinseyi
TATTAATATTTATATAATTTATATTTTGTACATGAAATAACATAACCTCAAAATATACGCATATCAAGAGGCGTGCGATCTATTCAAATCATGAGAATCATCAGCATCGAAATCTGGAAATATTAAAATCCCAAGCTCCTGAATTTATTTCAAAGCAGTTAGCAGATAGACATATAAATTAGAATCGCCGAAGTGCTCCGACCGGCAATCGTGCACCTTCGAGTTTTCAAATTCAGAAAAGGAGAAATGGGTTGCGCGCGGAACTCAGTCATTTACAGCGTCTCCTACTCTACTATATTCACACGGACATAGCCCTGTCATAGCATTGGACCACATCTCGTTTGAGATCTGTCTGCGTCAGTGTATGTTGAGCAGTCACTCAAAGTAGACGTCTTGAAAACACTTGAGTCCAGCAGACCCACTGTGCCATTAGCGATTGAAAAGCAGTTTTTTCGCATAAATGTTTAACAGTAAATTTCGTGTTTTTTGATTAATTTGCAAAGTAAGTGTATCATCTTATATGAAATAATTTTTTCTTGCTGTTATGTCATAGATTTTTCTCACATATAGATGCCTTATAATTTTTGGCAACGTTTCAGAAAAACAAGAATCGCTTGTGCCTTTCGCCGTGTCCCTATATGTAACGATCACCGATCACCTTTATGCTCCAAATGTATAGCTGATGAGTAACTTTTATATTATATCATATCAGTTTTATATATTTTCAGTAATTTTGTATGTATTTTTATACAACTAATTTGATACAATTAAATAAATTAGCTCCAACCATTGCAAATTATGAATTTAATAAATAGCTCATTAAATGAATACTCTGAACTTAATTCTGAATGAAAGAAAACTTGTCGAATATCCAGGGTTCTGCGAGATCCTCGGATCAATAATATGTTCAAAAATCCAAAAATTTTTTGAGGAAATGATTATTTTCCCGACAAATATGAATTTTGCGAAAGATAGATGCCAACGGGTAGCGGATGGCAGCATTTGAACGATTAGAATCGTTTGCTAATTTATTTTTTTACTCACAATTCTGACATAATAGAAGAATTCTATAGATCAACGGCTCTTCCACAGGGCCCGCTCTTGGTGATGATGTCCCAAAATTTTGCGAAATACGTTGCGAAATAGAGCAAAAAGCAGAGAGAACTGACATTCATATCTGTGTTTTTGTAACTGTATTTGTAATGAATCACCAGACCAGCTGTATCTTTGCTGTTACAAGTTTTCTTTCTTTTCTTCACAAATCTTTCAGAAAAAATATATATGGAATCAGTGCCGTACCTATTTAAAAAAAATCAAAGTCGGATTGAACTAACGCCTTTAAAATAAATACCTTTTTTGAAAGTTTTGTTATAATAATTATTTTTTAAACCAATTTCAAATGAATTAATTGCTACCAAATCAATTACATTTCAAAAAAGACATGATAAAGTAATTCAGAAAAAAATGTTAAGCTAAAATATCTAATACGGGCTGTGTAATGCATGTTTGAATGCATTCGGGTCCATCAGACCCATTGTGCCAATGACGTTCGATCGCGAGAGTGTGCCAGTTAAGGGTTATTAAACAGTCTGTAGTACTTTAATGTTCTTCATTCTAGCACAAAATCATATAGATATATGCAAATTATATTTTCAAAAATGATATTAACTATAAAGGTCAGACTCCTAGACCCATTAAAAGATGTTAGTTTCAAAGTTAAAAAGCATACCATTTCGAACAACATAATATACCCATGCATTGCAATACAGCCGAACGGCGATACACCTCTTGCAAATTAATTTTTTTGTAGAGCTCTTCTCATATTCCTTGATGACGGTGAAATTAAATTACGCGATTTAATTCGTGAAACACAGTAAAAACTTGAGAAATTTTACAGGTCCCATGTTTGAGAACCATGAGATTATAATTGTAAGCATCCGGGCAGGCAGGCTGTGAGACGGTATGCTTACAACTACTATATTATATGAAAATATAACAATTATTATTACACTCGGGTCCCGCTTTACCGCAACCTGATACACCGGATACGGCGGTCCAATGGATCGAGAGAAAGGCACTTGCAAGGTAAGCGGAATTCCGTAGTTTACGGTTCGGCACTATAAGAAGCCACAAGCAAGAATGTGAAGAACGTTTCAGAGAGTCTCGATTTACCGTGAAGGCTATTGAGAGTACCCCTAACACGCCCGGTAAAGCGAGACACCAGTATATTGATATTCTTGATTAATCTTATTTCATTTTATTTTACTTTGAGACGACTAAATACATTTATTATATAAATAAATATAAATAAATATAAATAAATATAAATATAAATAAATACATTTGATTGAAGAGTGAGGATATTCTAGTCATCTATTATATTTTTAAAAAATCAGATTTTTATAGTTCGTTATAATCTGCTTCCAAGCGAGAAGAAAATTTCGCAAGCAAACTTTCATACTCACCTCTACTTCCGCTCCTGTGGCGTTTAGGGTCGAGATGGTCGTCTCGTTTGCTGACCTTCAGGCGTCGGTTGTGATTTCTGGTAGGGTTGCTGCTTCCGTTAAGTAGGGTGTTTCTTTCGGGTCCACAAAAACGCCTGATCCCTCGTGAACGAGATCTTCGAGTTTAATGATCTAGAGCTTTGGTTATTGGGAGCCTTCTTCGAAGGTACTGGTGGTTCAATAGACTTTCTGACCTTCTCGAACGAGTTCACTTCGTTAAAATTCTCATTGAAATTATTCCCAAATAATAAAGTCCCTCAGTTTTTTTTCCGAATGAGTTTAACCGATTTATTATAGGCTCGAAAAACAGCAAGATGGGCATTTAGCTTGTTGCAATTCGGATTCTACAATAAATTTTCCATTATAATCTCACGGAGTAATTGCAATAGTTTTTTGCAGCGTAAAAAAATACAATACCTGTCATTAATATATGCTGAAAGCGATTTGAAGCGCATCTTATTTCACTAGCAACATACTACTTAAGCGACTATGGATGCGCTTGAAGCCGCCATCAGCAGAAGTTATATTCGAGAAGATTTGCAACATCGAGCCAATTATCTGCATTGTCCAGTACCATATTTATGCCTTGGTCCAAAGCTGACAACGCCGAGCCTGTCAGGCGCTGGAAATTTTCAAAATGGTCGACCCTTTTATAGCTGCCTTGGCGGACCGAAGGAACCGAATGGAGCCTCTACAAAGTACCCGTATAGACCACATTGGGTGCTTTTTAAAAAACTCGAAAAAACAGCAGAATCAACTTTTAAATTGTTGAAATTCAGATTCTACCTTAAAATTCCCTATAGAAGGTCACCGAATAATCGAAATTTTAACGTAGAATCCGAATTTCAACAATTTAAAAGTTGATTTTCCTGTTTTTTCAAATTTTTTAAAAAGGAACCGAATGGGCTCTTTACGGGTACTTTGTAGAGGCTTCATTTGGTTCCTTCAGTCCACCAGGGTGTCTCCCCCATTGACAGCAGAATAACCCGGTTGACTTCTGGAGCATACAAGAAAATATTTCCTTTTCAAAGATATTTCTTTAATAGATCCTCTTTTTCTTCTTTTAGAAAAACGGACCTTAGTCAGAACTCCGGCACTGACAGTAGTGTGATTTTTTGCCAACGCACCCAACTATTTTTCGTCGACCGCTGCCATGTTGTTTTCTTCTATGATATGAATTCTGTTTAATTCAGCATTTTCGCTATGCCGGCCACTTTCTCTACTTATTCCTTCCTTTGATAAAACTCCTGCTTTCTTTTACTTCATTTTCGCGTAAAGAAGAACGCTTACGTTTATGACCCATACCGCCTTTATCAGTGGTGTAACTACGGCCAGGCTAGCCTGACGTGTAGGAGCAATTTGAATAATGGATTCGGTTTTAGGATACCAAAATCCTTCAGGGTCTTGTGGTAAAATCTTTGGGTAACAAATTTTGTCGGCCTGTATGATCCTTAGGTTCGCGACGTTACACACGCTTCTGCACGGTAAAAAAAATTGAGCTGTGACAGGGATATTATTCCTTATTATAGCCAAACATTAGGCTGAAAACGAACGAAGGAATTTAGAAAGATCCCTGGATCAGCGAAAATGAATATCCTTGACCATTTTCCATATACCATGATATCGTATAGTCAAACCCCTAATAAGTATAGCTATAATAGGGATATTAAGAATAGGTGTCTGAAGCAATTGTCGCAAGAGCGCCGGTGCATTATGGGAGCAGCGAAATAAAATAGCGACGGTCTAGTCGGAAGCAGTGACAGTTGAGATTTACTTTGGACAATTAAACGCTTTTTACCACTTAAAATGTGCGCGATTGTTAATATTAAATGGAGTTTATGATACAGTAATAATAATTTACATTTGTTTCAATTGTTTCAGACGAAAAATTGGCTACTGTAAGTTAATATATTTCTATAAAAACTAAATTTTTTTTCTAATCTGAAGATAATACAATTATACATAATCTGTCGAAAATAATAAACTTTCGAACTTAGCAATTTTGCCCAAATTCCTGATTTACGAGAACAATTTACATAAAGTAACTAAATGTGTAACTCTTCTAACTAAACGTTTTACCTAATCCAAGCGTACACTTTCTTTGAGTTTAATATATTCTCTATTCACTCGTTCGCCTCAAGAATTTTTTTTCCGTGTGGTGTTCCCTGGCTTCTGTGTTCCTCAAAAAACAGAAACAAACCTTACCTTGAATTAACCTTGCGTCTGCTCGTCATAGCACGATTGTCCATGTGAAAGGTTTAAACGTGAAGAATCTGTCACGAAATATTAGTTAAACTGGCCTTCTACGTTTATCGGTAAAATAAAACTGAAATTTCTATAACTGATACTGACTCAGACTCAACTGATATACTTAAAAATACTTTCCTCACAATCCCTAAAATGTCACAAATAGGCTTTATCTCACAACCCCTTGAACAAGTCCTATCCAGTATTTTATCCGAGCTCCCCTACATCAAGGTAAGAATGTCAACTCTAAATAGAGAAAACGAGAACCGACTACATGAAATCTCAGTGATAGGCGAGAAGATAGGACTTCATACTAAAGTCGAAACAGAAAAAGAGCAGTCTAAGTATGCGTCAGACAATGACAAGCAGCGGGAAGATGCCACACAATCGCAAGAGGCAGGCAAACTTCAGCCCGAGGAAAACGAGTCTCCGAAAGTTAGGGTTGTGAAAACGTCCGACAAGGCAAACGAACTCTTAGTAGTCACGACAGCAGCGTCATCACCAGTACGGGTAGCTCTCCCACCAGCTCCGCGTAGACTCTCGACTAGCTATAGAGCTGAGAGTGAAGATGCGATCAGCGGGGTCGTTGAAACATCGTTAGCCATAGCACCACCCATGGCGACGCGTAGGCCCACTTTTAGAACGAAAGCGCATGACGCAGGTTTGGATACCACCGTTTCAGCTGTCGGATGCCCGCTAGTCGTAGATGTAGTCGATACTATTCCGGCTAAAGACATGATTTGCACAATAAAAAACCTTAGCGGACACGATGACATGGGCATAGAAAATTTTATTTAGACCGTCAAGCCCGCGAACCGCAGGTGCAGAGAACTCAATCTGTTATTAGATTTCATATTAGCGGAAAAAATAATTATACGACGTGTTACATCAAAATTTATCCCATTTAGTTTCGGTCTCAGCGTGACGCTCCAAATTAGAAAGCTACAAACAGGGTCCCACGGAAACTATACAAAATTTCAATTTGATATTTCGTCAAAATGTCAACAAACTTAAATATGCTGTACAGAGTGAGCATACTAGTCCAATGCAACGTACGATAGCAATTAGTATCGAAGAAAAGGAGTGCGCTAAGTCCCCGGTAACTGTCATAAGTGTGGAAGGGCTGGGCATTTCATCAGCCAATTTCCGATCTATGTGACGCGAAATTTTTCACAAGGTGCCTTCACAAAGAGACCATCATAGACAGTTCGGAATGTACGGGAATAGGAGCAACTCTATTTAGACTGAGCGAAAATGAGCCAAGAAGAAGTCAACGAGCAGCTTCAATATGAAGCTATAGCCGAGTATCTGCCATATCCGGAAGACTGCAGTCAATACGGGGAAGAAGGGTAAATGCAACAGATTTCCGATTATTAGTGGACTCTGGAGTAGCGATTAACCTGATGAAAGAAAGCATGCTGACCAAGGACATCAAGACTTTTTCACTTAAAATGGATATTATAATGGAAAACTACCGGTATCAGTCCCAAGCGGTAACGTATTTTAATTAACCAATCAAAAAAACAATTGTTTTATATTGTTAGAAATGATTTTTCGTTACCCAAATACGGTATTATAGGCTTACCTTCTTTCACCAAGTATGATAGGCACTCGATCACAGCTAAATTTTTTATCCGAGAAAAATAGAAAGTACCGCTTTATGAAGACGGAATCTATGGCGATGTAAATTCCATGAATATTATTTGTATCCACACTAATTTACCCGATAAAACTAAGGTCCAGATCAATGAAACCAAAAATATCCCGAAACTAAGCCTGACAAGTATCAAAGAATTGCAAACCTCCTATTCAAAACTCGACTAGACCACGTAGAACCGGCCATGGCAGTAGTACGACACTTGAACTTCCCTTTCAACTCCCTCACATGGGTGGTATCCAAAAAGGGCAATAAATTAAGAATGGTGGTAGATTACCGAAAAATAAACAAGCAGTCTGATCAAGATGCCTACCCGCTTTCGGTGATAGATGGCATTCTGGACCACTTAGGCAAAGCAAAATTCTTTTCAACATTCGACTTGAGCTCAGGCTTCCATCAAATAACAATGAATTCTACCTCCATCAAAGTATACGGCTTTTTCTACCAACGAGGGCTACTTGAATACGCACAAATGCCTTTCGGCCTGAAGAAAGCACCAGCCACATTGCAGGGCACGATGGAACATGCTCTGAGAGGACTATTAGTGAGACGTTGTTTTATTCATTTGGACGATATAGTAGTTTTAAGATCAACTATAAAAGAGCATAACGAGTGTGAAACAGGCTTGAAATTCCAGCCTTATAAATTTAAGTAATTAAGACCTGAGTTAGAATATCTCGGACACCTTGTGACAGCAGATGGTGAATATCCACTATTGCTCCTCCACTAACAGCGAATTATCTTAGGATGAATAGCAGGAAATCCTTAGGAAAGCTCATGATTCAATAGCCTACCAGCATTTCGGTGAAAATATAAGTATAATGGAAGCAAGGGAACTAGGTGAGTGAAAGAACATGGAAACAAATGTAATTAACTTCGAAAAAAGATGCCCAGGCTGCCAATTGCGGAAAACTACACGGATGAAAAGGCAGGTCAAAGCGATTATACCAGACATCCCGATAGACCTGAATAACAACATTGCAATGTACACCTTTGGCCCATTACCTGAAACTACCAGATGAAACATGTACATCCTTAGCATTAAAAACTTTGAAAACCTTTCTAGAATAAAGTACATTAAAACTACAACTTATCACCCTCAAAGCAATGGAAGCTTAAAAAGAGCACACTCGGTACTAAAAGACCTCTTAAGGACTTTTATTGAGGACACTCAAGTACTCAAAGTACTCAAAATCATCATGCTAGCTTATAGTATTACCAAACACGACAGTTTAGGAATTAGCCTATTTCAGGCAACGTTCGGAAAAGAAAATGCCAACCTACCCTGAACTCTAGCGACGACTCCCAATCTAAACGATCAAGACTTGCTCAACCTGTGGAAAGAAGGCACGAAAGATACCTGAGGAAAGTGAAGAAAACGTTGCAGTTTCAAAAGGAAAGTCATGAGCACTACCAAGACTCAAGGATAGTGTTGCCGCAACAAATCTACGAAGCAGGGCAAAAGGTTAAATTCATTAGCCAAATTCCTTCCCACAAACCTGATATGCTCGTTGACTTCTTCTTGACTCATTTCCACTCAGTCTAAATAGAGTTGATCCTATTCCCGGACATTCCGAACTGCCTATGATGGTCGCTTTGGGAAGGTACCTTGTGAAAAATTTCGTGGCACGTACATCGGATTTATGTTCCATAAATATGGCTGATGCCCTATTCTTGTATGCTATTAACACTTAATTAATGCCATCGAGATCTCTGTTCTAAAATCCGAAAAAATTAGCATACTCAAATTTCTCAATATCCAAGACACCTACATCTCCTTTATACCTGATCACGAATTCCTTTTTCTAACCAAAAGTTTTTATGCCACCATAAACTATCGACAATTAGGAAAGTGGTAAAGCATAACTGAATATAGAATTTATGAAAGGAAACATCCAAATGATTTGTTAGCGAACACCGTTCTTTTGTAGTCAGTCACCGTTTCTATCACATAACGAAACATACCTACCCACTACTAATCGATACATTGTTTTAAATTCCGAACAAGTTTCTCTTGACGCAATTTGTAACGCCTGAAGTGACGGAAGTCACGCCAAATTACAAAAAATAATAAATTTAGACGAACTTAGACAGATTCGAGTTACCTTACACGATACAGAAAATTTGGAAAGAAAAAGCAACGGCATGGCCTCATTAACTAGGGTATTTCTATATAGGGGCTGTGGCGCTTTTTACAATGTACAAATGCGAAATCGTAAGTGCACTTAGGGATTGTATACCTAAGAAACTTGGTGTGTCTTGCGTCGAAACTGAAGTCCGTAACCAAGTCTTATCGTGGATTGCTTATACTGCTGCTCCTCGAACAGAATCACCATTATTTTTCCTAAAAAATAGAAGAGCTAGATTCTATAAAGGATTTTAGGGACCAAATCCTTTCTGCTAATAGGGGTCTGATGGCACCACAACTCCGCACTCTAGGCTACTGTAAGAAGGAGCATATGTGACCGCGACCAGGTCTACAAAGGTAGTTCTATCCCTTCCTTTGCGACTCACTGTGCATTCTTCCGAATAAAGAAAAGGGGCGCTGACAGAAGGTCAGAGTTTCTTCAATAAAACTAACGTTAAGTTTATTTTTACCCCTTCACAGTAGCCTATATTGTCATATTTTTCGGATAAAGGATCCCCTACTGAAAAATATCTAGGGCCTATATTATCGTAGTTAGTTCTACATGGGTCTCATATGGTTCCTTAAAACTTCTACCCGGTATTTAGGTGGTGTATATCCGAAACGTACCCGGATCTTGTCCCCGGTTTATACCCGGCCCTTGATCGGATTCTATCTGGATTGATATATTTATCTCCTGCTTCTATATGGGTCTCATCCGGGACCTTCAAGATTTGTATCCGGTTTGTAGTCGGGATTGGAACTGTCTTATACCCGGCACTTGACTGGGTTCTATCTGGGATCAGATAACATATACCAGATTTCTACATCGGTATGATGCCGCAGTGACGTATTCTCTATTAAAAGGCAGGTTACGCAAACCGTATAATAGTTCTATAAAATCTAAAATTCTAGCTTAAATACAGTTTATATCGAAGAAGTCTGGAAACTATAGAGAACAGTTCTATAAAATGACAAACGATTTTTTGCCGCAAAAAAGTTTGATCTTTTGTATTATTATGTTATTACTATTATACTGTAATATTTGTTCACATGTTTAAGTACACTATTATTTACTATTGTAGAATCATTACACTATTTATAATCGCACGCTATAAAAATTTGTATTCCCCGCGGGTTCGAACCCTGTAAGTTTAGCATTCCTAACACCTAAAGCCTCTCGGCTAACCTAGCTTGAAGTATGAAAAAAATCTGAAATATAACTT
This sequence comes from Belonocnema kinseyi, assembly GCF_010883055.1. NCBI lineage: Eukaryota > Metazoa > Arthropoda > Insecta > Hymenoptera > Cynipidae > Belonocnema > Belonocnema kinseyi. Next base: position 110,368,349 of record NC_046663.1, read on the forward strand.
AGAGCTGCGCAGGGCCGTCTGCAGATTGTTGTAACTTATTCTATAAAAAATATCGTTACGCTTATAATAATATATGTACTAAGATTTTAGATGTTAGAAATATCACAAATTATTATTGAATATTTTATGTGATTAAACAAGATTTTAACTAAATTAAAAAATATGTATATATATATATATATTAAGAAATTTAATAGATTTCAAAGTATTTCTACAAATTTTCGAAGATTTCAACAGATTGAACAGACTTTGAAGAATTCCGCAGGAGTCATTTTCCTGTTAAATCCCTTGAAATTCCTGAAAATCACTTTAAATACATAAATGAAAATCCTAAAACTCTTGAATTTTTAAAAAATAATTTGAAATATTTTGTAATATTTTAAATTCCTTTACTGACTTATTAAACGATATGAAATTCATTGAATTGTCACAAAATCCCTTAAAATCAATAAAAATCTCTTGATCTCATAAAAGGTATTTGAAAGTCTTTAAAATCTCTTGAAAATTCTTGTACTTTTTGGAATTCTTCTAAAATATTTTGTAATTCTTTGAAATTACTTGAAATCTTTTGGAATTTATTATAAACATTAATCTTTTTTAATTTAAACGAATTTTTAAATTCCGTTAAATTATTTGGAAATTCATTAAAATCGTTTTAAATACTTGAAAATATTTTGTGCACCAAACTCTAACTTTCAGTCAAGTTTCGGGGATTGCCTTCAAATAGCCTTGGACTGATTTCAGGAGGACAGAAACGTAAACAGTGACGGCCGGCTGATTTTATATATACATATGAGGTCGCAACCGCTCTCTCCCTACTCCCCTAAGAAACTGCGTGAGCCACCAGTTCTGGGAAGGCTGAGAACGGGGTGATTGGAAACGAGAGTTTAGTGTAATTTTAAATATTTAAAAACTTATAGAGCGCCAAAGGTAAGCAAGGAACATGTCATAATATTTGTGAATATTTAGGGATATTTCGAAATATTTTGGAATATCAAAAATATTTGAGATTATAAAGAATATTAAGAATACCAGGAATATCTAGGAATATTGAAAGAATACGTGTATGGGAATAATTAGTGAATGTATCAGGAATATTGGAGTGATCGACGATTATATCAGGAATGCAAAAATATGTACTTCTTGTTTATCGGTTCCTATTAGAAACCCATCCGGATTATATGTGGATCATCCAAGAATTAAAAAAATTGATTTCTCTTTAGTGGGAACTTTATAGAAATATATACAATATTTCGATGATAAATAATATCAACTAATAAGAAAAGTGACATGTTGAGATAATTAAGAAATTAGTCATTAATCTACTTTAGTAATAATTTTCATTAAATATTAGTTGTATTTCACTGTTTGTTTAGATACACTGTTTCCAACTTTTCATTAAATTTTTAGTCACATATGACTAATAATAAGTAGAATTTCTTGATTAAATTAAATTATTTTCTTGTCTGTGTGACGATCCAGATCGTTGGATTCAGAGATTGTAGTAAAGAGCTGAAAAATTTACAAGTGACCATGTGCCTTAAAGAGACCGGATAGGAACCGGGTAAAAAAGTATATCCTTGTTTTGATTTCTGATTCCATTTGCCAGATACGAACTGGGTAGAACAAGGTAGCCGGTACACTTTCACTAAATAATTCACAAGTGGCCAGGTACCTTAGGGAGACCGAATAGGAACCGGGTAGAAAAGTATATCCTTATTTTAATTTCTAGTTGTATTTGCCAGATAGGAACCTGGCTGGACCGGTTAGCCGGTACACTATCACTTAACAATTCACAAGTGGCCGAGTGCCTTAGACAGACTAGATAGGAATCGGGTAGAAAAGCAGATCCTTATTTTAATTTTTGGTACCCTTTGTCAGATCGGAACCGGGTAGAACCATGTAGCCGGTATACTTTGAGTCTATAATTTACAAGTGGCCATGTGCCATAAAGAGACCAAATAGAAACCCGGTAAAAAATTATATCCTTATTTTAATTTCTGGTTTAATTTGCCAGATAAGAACCGGGTAGAACCAGGTAGCCTGTACACTTTCACTTAATAATTTACAAGTGGCCATGTGCCTTAAATTGACTGGATAGGAACTGGGTTAAAAAGTATATCATTATTTTAATTTCTGGTTCCACTTGCGTCGATTGCCACATACAGACCGGATAGGATCCGGGCAGAATTATAATTTTATATGATTATTTTCATTTCGTTTCCATTGACCAGATAAAACCCGCGTAGGCGCGGCTAGAATATTTAAACAAGTTATTTTTTATTACCATTTCTCGGATATGGACCGGATAGACCCAGATAGATCTCACAAAATTAAATTAAAGACCAAATAAAAGCCGTATAGAACCTGGTAAGGACGGAAAATGTATGTAACCGGTTCCTTTCCGGTTTCTATTGGATTTCAACCTGTCACTTTAAGCAGGTGTGAGAATCGTTAATATCTCACGGAAATAAACTTGATATATTTCGTTTAATTAAATTTATATTATTTTGCGTTATTTCATAATAAACTGGCATGAACATAATAAAATCGTATCGTGTAGCAGAAATAACTTCTTCGCAAATAGGATCATTAATTTGTTTAATTTTATAGATATAAGCACAATTTTGTATTCCATATTATTACAATGTTTCACGGTAACATACGTTGCTTAGTTTTCGTAAATATTTATATATTGTAAATATGTGAAATTCCATCTCATTAAACCGGAAAGTAGTTTGACGCAATACTAAAATCTCAGAAAAATAACTTTGTCTCATATAATCCATCTTATAATGAATAGAATAATTTTGAAGAATGCTTGAGATAGTAAATAATATGTACACACATATTTATATATACAGAGTGGACACGCTGGGGCTTACCAAAAAGTATGCAACTCGTCTTCTCCGCCAATGCGATTATTATTATGGTATTATATGGCGGATTGCATACTTTTTGGTAAGCCCCAGCGTGTAGTAAATATATTATTATTATTTACGGTGAAAAAATGTACGTTGAAAATCATATTCGACCGTCATTTAACCTATCGAACTATCAGAACTTGACTGCCAATAAATTAGTAAACTAACGAGACCGCAACACAACTTCACATTGTGCTGAAATTAAAATAGAATGAACATTGTGATAAAACAGTGACCGCGATACTTTGATAGTCGACGTATAAAATTGGAGCATTAATACAGTGGAAAAATATTTGGCCAATTCAGGGTGTCCCAGTATTCAAAGAACATTTTTGTATTTTTGAATTCTAACAAAAAATGGCGTCGAAAATAAATAGAAGCACGCGTAAGACGGTTGATAAATTATGTGTCAATAAGAGTGTGTGCATAAACAAGTACAGTTTGTATAATTTTTCCTTCGTTTGCCTTTCTAGTAGGTTTTAACTCTCTAGTGAAACTTTACACATCAAAGAGATACAAAAATTTAAAAATATTTTTTCCACAATCAACCAAATTAGACAACATTCTTATGTATTTTATAAAATGTCCTTAAATTTTCTATAATTTTTTAGAACTTAATAGAATTCTCCTGAATTCTAAAGAAATCTCTTGAATTCAGCAGAATTTTTTTAAAATCAGCAAAATTCTATATAATTCTTTTGAATTCAGCACAATTCTTTTGAATTCAGTGAATTTTACTTAACCGTCCGCCGTCCACGTTATTTTGACTACCTCCGCCGTCCATGTGGGACCAAAGCAGTTTTCAGTTAGTGTTCACTCGTAGTCGAAAAGCGCGACACTTATGCGGCTTAGTCTATTCTGGCCTCATATGAGGCAACTTTTTTAAGGGAAAAGAATGACGAGTCAACTTGTTTCTTTTGAATAAAATTCGATCTCGAAAAATCGCCTGGATCACGTATGACCCACGTGGACGACGGAGGATTAAATTAAGTAAAATTTCCTTAAATTTGGTAGAATTATCTTGAGGTATGTGAAGTTCTCTTCAATTTATTAGAATTCACTTAAATTTGACAAAAATTCTCTTGTAATCAGCAGAATTTTATTAAATCAGTTCAATTTTCATGAAAGCTGTAGAATTCTCTTGAATTTTTTAGAGTTCTCTAATATTTCAGTAGAACTCCCTTGAATTCTCTAGAATTCTTTTGATTTAGGCAGAATTCTTTTGAAGTCAGTAGAATTCTCTTAAATTTGATATCGTTCAATTAACCTTAGTGGAATTCTATTGAATTATTTTAAATTCTCATAAATTGAGTTTAATTTTCTTGAATTCAGTCTAATTCTTTTGAATTATGTAGAATTCTCTTGAATCCAGTGGCATTCTTTTCAGTTCAGCATAACTCTCTTTAATGCAGCAGAATTTTCTAACGCTCGCCAGAATTCTCTTGAGATTGCATCATTCTCTTGAATAATGCAGAATTCTCCTGTATTCATTAGATTTTTCTTGAAATCAGCCGAATTCTTTGGACTTCTGTAAGAATACCTTTTGAATTAGATGAGTTTATTGCCTTGTAATTACGTTTCTTTACTTAGCGAACATAGTATAAGATGTCATCAAACTCGTTGAATCACGGTGCTCTGTCTAGATGAGAATCACACTTAAAAAGAATTTCCTAGTGATTTTCTATAAATATATGCAAAAATTAGACGAACACACCCCTGATAAATATGTTCTTTTGAATCCAGTGAATTTTACTTAACCCTTCGCCGTCCACGTTATTTTGACTACCTCCGCCGTTCATGTTATTTTGACTACCTCCGCCGTCCTCGTGGGACCAAAGCAGTTTTCAATTGGTGTTCATTCGTAGCCGCTAAGCGCGACACTTATGCGGCTTAGTCCATTCTGGTCACATATAAGGCAACTTTTTTGGTGGGAAAAGAATGACGCGTCAACTTGTTTCTTCTCGATAAAATTCGACTTCGAAAAATCGCCTGGGTCACGTATGACCCACATGGTCGGCGGAGGATTAATGAAGTACCCTCGGAACGTAGCAAGTCAGTTGAGAGAACGCTTCGACTTATTATTGACTCACACAGTCTCGGTCATAAGATTGGCAACGTCGCTTGTGAGCACGCATGTTATTCGAAATTCGTGCGGAAAATAGAGCACGGGGAATGGTTGCGACTTTGACATATCTTCAGTTCGCTGATGTCAAGCATACATTTACAGTATAAATAATTTTTGTTCAATTCTTATAGGCTCTAAATGATACTTTTCAAAGCAGATATGGATTTCAGATAACATTCTGTATCAGAATTATTTCATCATTTTTTTCATTTTTCAATCTTTTACCATATATACTTCAAAAAGTACGTCTTCTCATTCCTTTTTCCAATTCAGTTCTAGATGTTATGAAGGATTTTGCGGCATGTAAGTTAGTAAAAAAAATTGTAACGACTAAAAGTCCTTAAATAATCAGTCGGTGGCAATCTGGAATTCCATTGACAGATACGCAATTCAAAAACCTTCGAAACCCGTTTAACAGAAGTGAATGGATTTTTTTTCCTGAGATTCCTGGCAGATCTAAGGAACCGAAAGAAGCCTCTACAAAGAACCCTTAAAGACCCCGGTGAGTCCCCATTCGGTTCCTTCTTAAAAAAACTAAAAAACAGCAAGATCAACTTTTAAATAGTTGAAATTCGGATGCTACGTTAAAATTTCCATTAGAAACTCACGGAGTATTCTCAATACTTTTTTTGCCGCGTTTAAAACTTTAAATAATAAAATACCTGTTATTTACATGGGCCGAAGGCGGCTTCAAGTGTATCTTCTTTTAGTAACAGTTTAATAAGCATTCCGTTGGTAACTTTAAGAATTTTGTCTGGATGCCAGCGCCACGTAGTTCTTGACTTATTTTTATATCGGGCTTCCGTTGGCTTTTATTATCTTGTATGTTATCGCATCCGAAAAAGTTGGATGCTGTAAAATGTAAAAATGAAAAATTCAACGACTCCAACGAAATTTTTCCAATCTACTCGCTAATTAAAAATATTGCCTTCTTTTTTTACGTTAATTTAATTATTACATGTATTGATTTACATTTATTTGCCAATATTAAATTTAATTTTTAAACTTCGCGCGCAACATATTACTTCAGCTATTATGGATGCGCTTGAAATCACCTTCAGCAGAATTTAATGACATTTTTAAAAATTTTTTAACGCTGCAAAAAAAGTATTGCGATTACTCCGTGTGTTTCTAATGGAAATTTTAAATTAGAATCCGAATTTCAACAATTTAAAAGTTGATCCTGCTGGTTTTTTTAGTTGTTTAAGAAGGAACCGAAGGAGGACTCAGTAGGGTCTTTAAGGGTACTTTATAGAGGCTACTTTCGATTCCTTAGGTCCTCCAGAGAACTCAGGAAAAAACACATTCACTTGTGTTAAATTGGTTTCGAAGGCATTTGAATTGCGTATCTGTCACTGGAGTTCTAGATTGCGGCCGATTAATTTTTTAAAGACTTTTAGTCGTTACAATTTTTTTTGCTAACTTAGATGCCGCAAAATCCTGCATAACATCTAGAACTGAATTGGAAAAAGTACTTTCGGTCCACCAGGGTCAGCTGGCTGTTGAGACAGTCCCCTGGCGAGAAAATTTATTATTATTTTTTTAAATTAAATTAACAGCTTTTGGTATTTTATATACTCAAGGGGGACAAATTCCTGCAAGACAATTAATAATACTTTATTAGTATTTGTGATAGTCTCGACGTTTGTGGAATTTCTCAGTCCCCTAGGGTCAGTCCCCTGTCACAGAATGAGGCAGGAGACTGATTGAACTACCAGGGGACTGACAACATAATAATTTCCAAGGGACCTGATGGTTACAATGCATCCTCCCAGGAAACAAAAATCCATTCACTTGCATTTGAATGGGATTTGAGGTCTTCTGAATTGCGTAATTTTGTTCTCGGACCCATTCAGTAGCAATTATGAATCAGCATAAACCGAAAGAGGAACGATAATTCCGATAGAAAATGATTAATTTAAATAAAATAAGTTTACTTTAAATAGTTAAAATTATTTATTAACAAATAGTTCAATGGGCAACTTTTAAGAAAATCCTGGCATACATTTAGTCTACTTTTATTTATAAACTATTTATTTTCAGGCATTTTAATTAATTTTCCTGAACATTTTTTTTACATATTTGCATCACACTTATCTTAATGTTTAAAATTTCTTTCTTTCACATTTACCATAAATGAATCTTAAATTTATAAAAACTAACACTCACGTTTTATTTGATCGAAATTACCTTTACCAAAATGTGGATATTGAAATTCTAAACATTTGGATGTTTGTGATGCAAATGGATATATGCGAATTTCGGAGTTAGTTTCTAACACGTGGATTCCCTGCCAGCCATTAGCATGTGCTCTGAATAAGTTGAATGTCACTGGCGCTTAATTCAGTGTAAATCTTATAATTCCTGTACAGGAATATATACAATACAATATACAATATTATTTAATTTGAATTTCTGTAATTTTTGATTAATCAGCATTGTTCTATTCAAATTTATTAACTCATACTTCTCATTCGAAAGAATTAATTCTTTAAAATTTTGATCTGCATAGTCCACTCAGTTAAACACAGCCTGAGGTCTACAGTTGACAGATTCACGCTTATTGAAAATTGCTATGTGCTCATCGTATTTTTACCATTGGGTGTGATCTTTTAAAAACTCCATTTCATATTGAATCTCTACCCATTCATATGCAGATTAATGAATCGTAGAATGCTCATAGGGTTTATTTTAGGTTTATCAGTTTCATTCAACTTTATTCACTCAGCATTTTGACGAATGTGGAATGGCAGGTTTGAAACACCGCGCACAGGTGACCGATTAAAAATGTGGCCAACCGATTGCATTTTTATTCTTTTAATCTGCAAATGACAGATTCACAATTCAAAGCGCCTCGCTTTCTATCGGTTCTTTTTTCTGGGCTATAAATAAAAAACAATTAACAAGGGAAGAAATCTTACAATGAAAGAGAGAATAGCTATCAGAAACTGCTGAATGATATATGCTGTGATCGGTATAGTGAACACTGCTTATCCAGACCGTGTCAAAAGTGTATCAAAAAAACTTCTGCTAACAAAAAATTTGACAACAAACCCTTGCATTTCCAAAATTGGATGGCACAAAACAAGAGTTCATAGACCTCAAGGCTAAAACACCACGTCAATTAACAAAATATCTGAAAAAGACGTTGATCGCCCAGCCACGTCAACTCAAAGAAAAACTGAAAGAGGATTTAGATACATTTTTGTTCCGTGAAAGAAACATTGTCCACCAGTTTAATGTAATAAACACTCTAAAGAAAAACATTCCTAATGATGATGCTTTAATACACATGGATTTATCTCAAAATTATGCCAGAAAATACGTCTCAAGAAATTCAACACGTTTATTTTGGAGGTTATTTGCTTCAAATTAATCTTCACACTGTTAGAGTCCACTTATAAAATATGACTAAGTCGTATAGCAGAGCATTCTTAAACACATCTCCTTCACCAACTGCTGTTTTGGCACATTTGCTACCCATTTTGAAAGCATTGCCCCGATATCACGTGCCTTCACTTTTCAAAAACTGTACCCGTAGCCCAATGTCGCAACAAAACCATGTTTCATATCCTGGCTACAAAGCTATCAAAACAACTTCCAAAAATAGAAAAATGTTACTGCAGGAGTTTATGTCGATGAATAATCTATGGAAAAATTCTTAAAAGCGATCCAGGAAAAGTGTCCTGGAATTATTATAAGTACTATTGACCATGCAGCTATTAAGACAATGAAACGTATTTAACGCAAAGACTTTTAATGGCACCCTCAAAGTTCATCAAATGACTGGAAAAGTTCGTTTAGCAATAATAAAAATGAGAACTTTGAGCTGTTTCTTCGATTCTGATACGTGCGAATATTTCAAAATAGGACACTTAACATATCAAGAGAATACAGAACACCAAACTCAGAGTCAAAGATGTTTGCACAGATTTTCAATGTGAAAATGAAAGAGAATCTACTAATAGTTATGTAACTTCTAATAGAATGCTTAGGTTGGATCACAAGGATTTCTCCGACGTAGCTAAGGAAGGAATTGTGAAGAAGTTACCTAGTCCCAACTTATTAATGAAAGGAGATAGTGTATTTTATAAATTAAGGTTCCCTATAAATGTATTTGAGAAATAATTTTAGGTAAGGTGTATTAGGCAATTAATATTCCTTTACAAAAAATGTGACTGATATTATGTAGAATAATAATTATTCTAAAGAGTTTGTATTATTATGTGTCTAAAATTTACATGGTTCGAACTGTTGTGTCCTTAAAGTAGGATGCTAATTTTCAAATGTTTCTTATTATAAGACATTTTTCTAACATAAAAAACAATTAAAATAGTTAATCAGTAATAACGTGTAGTTTTCACTTCACAACCCAGCTAACATGGTTACAGAACAGTTTTTTAACTGTCCTGGAAGACAAAAGAATACTTTCTCCCTGGCGGACCGAAGGAACCGAATGGAGCCTTTACAAAACACTCGTAAAGACCCCATTGGGTCCCCATTCGGTTCCTTTTTAAAAAATTCAAAAAAAAAACAGGAAAATCAATTTTTAAATTGTTGAAATTCGGATTCTACGTTGAAATTCCCTATAGAAGGTCACGGAATAATCGTAATATTTATTTTGCAATGGTAAAAAGTTAAAAAATTAAAAGACGTAGAACGCCTGTTGATTGCTACACTTCAAACGCATTATCTGTAAGTAGCAGTCAACAGGCGTTATAAGTCTTATATTTTTTTAAACTTTGTACCGTTGCAAAAAAAGTATTTCGATTAGTCCGTGACCTTCTATAGGAAATTTTAACGTAGAATCCGAATTTCAACAATTTAAAAGTTGATCTTGCTGTTTTTTTTAGTTTTTTTAAAAAAGGAACCGAATGGGGACCCGATGGGGTCTTTACGAGTACTTTGCAGAGGCTCCATTCGGTTCCTTCAGCCCACCAGGGCTAGAACAGATTAGTAATAGGTTACGAACATGCGAGTAATTATGTCATCCCCCATATGCTAGAACAATTCTGTAACAGTTCTAGAACGCTGTGACATACGATCTGTAACAGTTGTAAAACAATGCCAGAACTCGGTTGCCAGTGTTACGTAACAACTCTAACTGATCTGCAACGCTGTGACAACCGATCTGTAACAGCTGTAGAACTCAATTACAAATTTTGTATAAAAAATCTGTAACAGATCTAGAACGCTGTGAAAACCGATCTGTAACATTTCTAGAACAATGCTAGAACTGTGGTACGCTGCGTTGTAAGAAATCTAGAACAATTCTATAACAGTTCTGTAACAATTCTAGAACTGCTATGTATCAAAGATGAAACAGTTTTATGCATCCCTCACAACAATAGCATATCTCGAGATTTTCGATTTGATCTCATTTATTAATCCCAAAGCATATATTTTGATCTGGGACACCGTGTACGCGGTCCAGAATAACAAAAGTTGTACGTCCGAGATATCCACATTAGGGATATTCGCAAGATTCAGCTTAACCGTAGTGTAATGGAAGAGCCTCGCCAAGGAGGAACCGCCTTCTTGATCAGGGTAGCCTCTAAGCCAGGTAAATAAGCTTCTCACCGCATTGGCTCCTCTCTTAAACACTCGAACCTTTATTTCAATTGCGAGAAAAGCAAATCGCTGGGCTCCTGAGCGCACTATGGCCGAACCACGGCACAAGGTGACAAGATTCAAATCTTTAAATAATAAATCAAATCTTTTTGTGTCAAATCTTTTACCAATGAATCATGACTTATCATTTAGACCAACATGAGTGTTAGAAAATGAATACACGAACTTATTAATTAGAGATAGGATAAAATATTTATTTGTTTAGCATATTGCATAATACGAGGGTGGATCAAATATAAAACGGAATTTTACAAATACTTTTCTTAGTCAATCGCAAGCACTCTCACAGTGTAGGTTCTTGTAATGTAGTGTATTAGGAGTGGGTAAAACGCTTGGTGAGCTGTTTGACTCTGTCAATTCGTCAGTACAGCTATGAGTGAGCAACAGGTTCCAGCGTCCGTTGCACAACGGGTTATAATAAAGTTTTTAACTAAATAAGGCGTTAAACCGTGCGAAATTTTGACTCGATTGAAGGATTAGTATAGGGATGATACTCTGTCTAAAACTCAAGTGTTTGATTGGGCCAAAAAGTTTAAGAGTGGACGAGAAAGTGTGGAAAATGTGAGTCATAATCGACGTCCAAGAT
>NC_046663.1:110379714-110387838 GCF_010883055.1 Belonocnema kinseyi
CCCATCAGAAACGTCATCCTTCTTCATGACAATGCCAGGCCACATACGGCGGGTGAAACGAAACAAAAACTGGAGGATATGCATTGGAAAACCCTTGAGCATTCTCCATACAGCCCAGATTTGTCACCCTGTGCGCCCAAATGCACCCTGTGCATTTGTTTGCGCCCATGAAAGATGCACTTGGAGGATTGCGATTTGACAACGATCAAGATGTTGAGGAATTCGTGCGCAATTGGTTGATGACTCGACCTTAAAGTTTCTACGAGCAAGGAATTAACAAGCTTCCAAACCGCTGGAAAAAATGTGTAGAGCATGAAGGAGACTATGTAGAAAAATAATCAATAGTATTTTTGTATTGTTTTATAAATAAATAAATATTAAAAAAGAATTCCGGTTAATATTTGATTCACCCTCGTAGTAAATAAACTTTTTCACAACTTTAGGTTATTTTAGTCATTTGAAACGGAAATAAATATTTTTTAATCACAAATCATTACACTTTAAAGAAGATAAAAAATTGTTATACAATTCAAAGTTGAAGTAACCCAGTGGGCACGAAATTCGGCGACGTCTTAACGTCGTCGTAAAGATGTCGAATTCGAATGTCGAAGTAACATTCGGACGGCACAATACAGATAATAAAGTTAATAAGAATAATAATATAGACAATAACAAAGATCGTCTGTGATTCGATATTAGTGCTAGAACATGAAAGCTAGAACTTTAGTGCTACAACTGTTCAGTAACAGATGTCAATTGTTCTTGATTTATTCTAGAACACATTTGTAACAGGATTCTAAAACTTCGATATACACTATTACGGCACAGTTCTAGAACAATATTGGAACAAATGTTATAGAACTTCTGTGATTGGTCAGTTCTAGAACAATAACGCAAGAACTGTTCGGGAACAGTGATTAATCTGTGCCCCTAATTTATTCTAGAACACACTTGTAAAAGGGTTCTAGAATTTCGATATAACACCATTACGGCCCATTTCTAGAACAAACTTGAAAGAAATATTATAGAACGTCTGTGATCACTTTTTCCTAGAACAATTCCATAGCAACTGTTACAGAACAGTGCTGTCACATAGTTCGAGAAAATTTCTGTCACAATTTTGTCACAGTGTTCTAGAACACTATTACCTTTTTATTCTAGAAAATTTCTGTCGCCATCTTGTAACAACTGTTATAGAGCACAGTTCCTTTTTTGATTTGAAACAGTTACAGAACGTGTTTGCTAGGAAAGACAGACCCCTGGTACATGCGTCAGTCCCCTGTCGCAACTTTTCACCAAATCGTTAATATATCCTAAACTTATGCCAAAGTTATGCGGCCGTTCGGAGTTTACGTTGAAACAAACCAGTATCTGCACCTTAGACCAGCTTTTTTCTTTATTAGAAAAAAAATGCTGGAACAGTTTTGTACAGGCCAGTTTCCCAATAGTGGGGAAGTACCCAGATATATCGTTTGGAACCTTAGCGAGTAATGGAAGAATGTATTTGCCTCAGTCTGACGAAAAGTATTGGCTTGTGTAATTTTAACTCAGTTCAAATTGAAATAATTTTCTTAAAACAAAAAAATTGAGTAACAATTCCATCATTAAATATATCTTCAAACTATCGGTAAGCTAGACAAACGTTTTATCACCACAACCCACAATTCAAGAAAAACAAATCAATAAAATTTATTTTTAAAAAACACTTTAGCTCTTCTGGCTGGATCCTCCGCCCCATTCGCTTAATGGCGACGGAGGTCTTGGGGATGACCCCCCCTTCGATCTTCCAGGGTCTTCCTGGCCCTTGACGGTGGACGAGGTGCGCGATCGAGACGCTGATTGTTCGCTTCCATTCTTGCTTCCTCGTTGGTCTGAGGTAGCTTGGGGGTTGCCTTGGGGGTTCCGGACTTTGGGGGTCTTCCCCTTTCTCTTTTTAGAGGACTACCCTTTGCTTGGGGTCTGGTACCTGGACTGGGCAGTACCGGCGATCTTGGAGTATCCCATTATTCATGGAGAACCGATTCCTCTGGTCGACATGTTCGGTCCCTGTTTGGAACAACGGATCCTGGTCAATGGTCCGACAACGCGACGGACGAACTCTCATCGGCTAGAGTGTCCTCGGCATCTACGCAAGAACTGTACTGTCTCTGGGCGAAGCCTCGGAACTCGCTTCCCCATTTTCAAGCTGTGAAGAAAGTTTCTCGTTAATTAAATCTAGATTAACTGAGCAACAATGTTTAAGTTCCTTTATGTAAGCCTTTTTAGGTATTCCCGATTCGCCTTGGATCTCATCAACTACCAAACTTTTGACCTTTAAAACCCAGAACGAACCGTCTCGTCTACGGTGGTAGTATTTTGCCTGACCCAAGTGGAATTTGTTATATGCGAAGCGGAAATCAAGGAGGCGTTTGTCCCAACTCCAATGATCACCTTCTACGAAACATGGAATCATGGTCTTCAGCACTCGATTTACCCGCTTTACCGGATTAGCTTGCGCATAATATGGTGGGATATTCGAGTTCTCTAATTCCAATTCCGACGCATCTAAGGATCTAAAGATGACCGCTTCTTCGAACGACTCATGGACATTAACGGCGTTTGCTTTTCTTAAGAGTAGAACCTCATTTCACTTGGCAAGCATGTCCTGGTTGCTTCATTATCCGTTTACCCATTAGACTTACCAGACCTGTCTGGTTCACCTTCATTTTTTGACAGATTTCGAATGATCCGACGTATTTTGCAACGTTATTGAACACTCCGGGCTAATATTAAAGCAACGAGAGACGTTCGAAGTTCTTATCAACGCCTAAGTGTCCAGACGTTGTGGTATCGTGTACTTCACTAATGGCCTTCGCGCGAATTTCCGAAGGTAATATCAGTTTCCAGGTATCCAAATCAGGCAGCAATGGGTCAGTGAGATGGTGAGGGCGATGATAATAAAGTCCATTGTCCTCTAACTTCCAGTCAGGAAACTGATACGGAATCTCTTGGACCAACTTTGTCCTTCAGATGTACCACAGATCATCTTTCTATCCAATGGCACATACAACCTCCTGATCTGGCTCAAACAAAAGAGCATTTAGTAGAAGGAGTATCTAGTATGTGGTGAAGAGCACCTTCCCTGTGTTTAACCTCAAAATCATATTGCAATAATTTAAGGGCCCATCTACCAAATCTACCAGTAGGAACTTTAATTTTATAAAGCCATCGTAGACTACTATAGTCTGAAATGATTAAAAAGTGATATCCCTCGAGATATGGCCTGAATTTCTCGACTGCCCACACCATTGTCTGACATTACTGCTCAGTTACAGTATAGTTTTCATCGGAACCCTGCCTAGATCTGCTAGCAAAGGCTATGACGTGTCCTTCGCTGTCTTGAATCTGGTAAGGACTGTGCCTAAGCACGAACTGCGTGCGTCAATTTGTAAGTAGAACGGTAGACTAAAATCTGGTTTTGATAATGTGAGGGCGGTTATTAGAGCTGACTTTAAATCCTGGAAAGCTTCTTCCGGATCGCCCCCCCCCCCATTCGAATCTTCGATTTTTCTTTAATAATCGGTACAGAGGTTCAGTTTTTGTGGCAAAATCTTTCACAAACCGCCTATACCATGAGACCATACCTAGAAACCGTCTGAGCTTACGCAAGTTAGTGGGAGCCGGATGATATTTTATTGGCTCAATCTTTTCGGCTTTCGGGTGCATTTGAGTTGAATCCACCCGATAACCGAGATAATGTACCTGACTGAAACCAAACTCGCTTTTTTTAAATTGACAGTAAGTCCAGCATTTGTGGTAGGACCACATTCAGAACTCTGTCTAACCAGTAGATGTGCTCTTTAAAGATTTCACTCACTAAAATTATGTTATCCATATATGCAAAGACATGAGGCTTAAATTCCGGTATTATCAGTCGATCCAGCAAACGATGAAACGTTGCTGGAGCTCCGGATAAACCGAAAGGCATACGATTATAGTGGTAAAGCCCCTTACCTGGTACAGGAAAAGCAGTGAACTCCTTACATGACTTTAAGAGGGGAATCTGGTGAAATGCTTGACTAAGGTCAATTTGGGAAATGTATCGTGCGGAAGATAGCTAATCTAAAATAGAAATAGCGCTAATGTTTCTCATTGGGTACGCCTCTTTCTTTGCTACCTCGTTCAATTTTCTGAAGTCGATACAGAGTCTGTAATTTCCATCAGACTTCCTGACAATTACCACGGGCCTATATAATTTGCTCTTACTCGGACTAATAATTCCCTCATCCTCGAGCTTTTGGGCGGACTCTCGTAAGGATTCAATCTTGGCAGAATAATGCCGATAAGCTTGTCTGAAGGGAGGATGTCCACTGATATCTATATGATGTTCTACCATGTGTGTGGAAGCAAGCTTGGCTGGCATGAAAGGAATTTTTCTCTTAAGAAAATCTTCTAAATATTTATCCTCCGAAGAATTTGATTCCTTTATGTCAACACAGTCTTGTACGGCTGCATTTGATAGAGAAACATCAGAAGCTTCCACACGATTACTCGAAACCTTCAGTGGTATAATGGCTCCATAGCCTATCATTTGTCTCTGATATGTTTGCCAGATACCGTTGCCTAATCTCCAAATTCGTAGCTTAAATCTAACATCAAAATCAAACAATTTGGCAAAATCGTAACCAAACAAAAGTTCACAGTCAAAAGTTGGCACAAAACGAATCAGCAAAAATTTGCTTATACCTAAAAACTTAAGTGGTAAAATGGCTTGTCCGGCAGTTTCCTCAATTACCCCGTTAGGACACATAATTCCTGGGCGTGGCTGATCAGCTAATTTCTTCAGTAAGGTACTAAAATTCCAAAAAGCTTGTCTGCCTATATAAGTGCAGTACGATCCGGGATCATAGAGTTTGTTTATTGATTGGCCATCCACACAAACTGTATGGCGCCTCTCGTCAAGTACCATATTTAAGGCCCTCACGAGACTTGACCGGTAGTTGCTGCCATCTTAGGCTCCACGCCCAGATCCAATCTGTAGAGTAGATTCCATCCCGGTTGACCATATAATAGTCACCGCCTCGTGGCTAATATGCCAGTAGTGGCAAAGATGGCCGCCCGTCAGTTGTGACCAGTGCCGAGCCAGTTGTTGATTTGGCACGCGATATTAATTGAAGATCGTAGGTAAACTTTGGATGACATGAGTTAAGTTCGGATCGTCGTGAGTGGAAAATTCGACAATGGGTGCAAGGACTGTGGTGGCAGTGCCGCGCTGACAGGTCGGTGGGAAAGTGTTTATCTCGGAAGAGATTTTCCTTGTCCGGCATCTCAAAGAACAAAGATATGTCATCCGATTTCCTCAATACATACAATAAAAAATTACCTAGCCCTAACCTAAACTTAATATTAAGCATTTCTATCTGTCCTGGAGCAAAATAAACTTGACAAAATAATTCAGATTTTCTATCCACACTCACGCAACATACTACAATTTTCCTGACACATTCCTTATTTAATTATGCTTCTGAGTTCGTGCTAGGCAAAAACATATCGCGATCTTTCGAATTATTTATTTATATATTTGATGATGCTTTGGGCATTTGAATAGCAAAACTAATTATGCAATTTTTCTTACAGGATGACAGACCACAAGGATTACTCATTCAATATCGAGTTGTAAAAAGAAGTTTTCATAATTCAAAATATATGTAACTATAACGAAATAAATAAAGTAATTTTCAAAAAAGTTATCATCATTTTTGTTCTTTGTAAATTCGCATCTGCAGATGTATGTGCAAAGTTAAAAAAAAGGAAAAGGTGTGCGACATGTCATCTAAGAATGATAAAAAAAAACATATTGATGCGCGATATGTAAAAAGCCGGTGTTTGAAGAACATGGCAAGAACAACTTTTTTATGAAACTTATATGATTATACATATAATAAATAAATATTCCTTTTTGTGAGAAAAGTAAATTTTTCTTTTATTTATTATATGCATGAATCACAAAAAATAACCTATATTTAAGTGTGTAAATAAATAGACTTTTTTAAGTTTCTTAATATTTATTTATTGCACAGTTATGAATTTATTAACAATTTTTCCATTTCCTAAAGTTTTTGTTTATATTTAGATGATTATTTTTAAAGAAGCGACACAACTTTTATTCGGGATTTTTTTATAAAAGTGATAGTTGTTTTACTAAAAATTAAAACCGGAAATTTACATTGCACCGGAATCAATGACGCTTGAAACTAAACTCGCGAAAACTCGGCTTTTGTTAGAAGAAATGATCTCGGTTTTTTGTCAAAATAGCAAAAACTCTACCGATTCCAATTAGGTTTTAGAAATAGATTTTTTCTCATATGTGCAACCTGAAAATTATTGCAAACCATTACTGTCAGGAATTGTTTCCTTAGACTTTGTTGAAAAAAAGTATGATTCCTTGATGTTTAAGGAAAAGTTTGACCAAATTTTGGCCAAATCGTTCTATTTTTAAAAAGATACGAGCGATTTTTTGTAGCCGCGTGCGCACTCGACTAGAGTCGACCGGCGTGGGCGCCCTCGTACCGATATTGTGATCTCGAATAGGAATTTACTGTTCATAATCGCCCACAGGTCGTATTTTTTAACGGATTAAAATTTTTTTTTAAAAATGCTAAGCATTAAATTTGTAAGAGAATTTTGGTTTGCCACTTTTAAATTTTTGTAAAAGGGCAAAAATGTATGACTAAAGAAAGTGACAACATTGTCCATTTCAACTTTGCGAATTTCAATTTCAGGAAAAAATACAGAAAGAGACTACCCGAGTAAAAATGCTTCGACTTGAGATCGACTTGGTTATGTCTGAAGTTTGTCTTAAAGACATCTATGTTTGGCTGCTTCTCAAAACTGAGTCGAGACACAGGCCTTCGTCTTACTTTTATGGTCACGACAGGTAAAATGGCATTTACTAGGCAGTCTGATAAGTACCTGAAAATTCTAACAGATGGCATTAGTATTCACTAATGGGAACCATTTTCGTCGAGCTTGATCCTTCAAATGACGCCTGTCAAAACTTCAGCCATTTATGTTTACGCATTTACAAGTTACAGCACTGAGAAGCGACTAACCTCCGAGTTTTTTTTAATATGGAAAAATCTGAGTTTCGAGTTTTTATCAAACACTACTATCTTCGCAAGAAAACGATAACCGAGACCAAGGCCAAGCTGGGTAAGTATTACCCGGACTCTGCACTGTCGATTGGAACGATTCATAAGTGGTTTACCGAGTTTCGTTGTGGCCGTACGAGCACAGTTTATGCTGAACGATCTGGGCACCCAAAAGAGGTCACTACACCAGAAAATGTCGAAAAAATCCATGATATGATGTTGGATGATCCCAAAGTGAAATTGAGAGAGGTAGCTAATGATGTAGGCAAATCATTGGAACGTGTGGGCAATATCGTGCATTCAGTTTTGGGCATGAAGAAGCTCTGCGCGCGATGGTTGCCGCGTTTGATCACAGTGGACCAAAAACGAATTCGTGTGACAACTTCCCAGCAGAATTTTGCATTATTTTCGCGTAAGCCAACCGAGTTTTTGCGCCGATTCATAACCTTGGATGAAACCTGGATCCACTACTACACTACTGAGTCAACACAATAGGCAAAACAGTGGATTCCACCGGGCCAAAGTGCTCCGAAGCGTCCAAAAACGCAACAATGGATCGGAAAGGTTATGGCCTCCGTATTTTGGGATGCACATGGCATAATATTCGTGGACTATCTTCAAAAAGGTAAAACCATAACCGGAGCATACTATTGATGATTATTGGACCGATTGAAAATCGAAATCGCCGAAAAACGACTGCATTTGAAGAAGAAAAAATCGCTTTATCATCACGACAATGCGCATGTTCATTCATGCTTAGTTGCGCAAGCAAAATTGCATGAAATCGGCTTCGAATTGGTTCCTCAGCCACCGTATTCACCAGACCTGGCCCCCAGCGACTATTACTTGTTCCCTAACCTGAAGATATGGCTCACCGGTAAGTGTTTTACTGAAATGAGGAGCTCATAACTGAAACTGAGGCGTATTTTGGAGACCTTCCGATCGAGTACTTTTCGGACGGTATCAAAAAGTTAGAAAATCGTTGGACTCGCTG
>NC_046663.1:110387938-110389428 GCF_010883055.1 Belonocnema kinseyi
AAAGATGCCTTGCACAGGAGAAAGACGAAAGCGCAGACTCCGGCGACTTCCACTCGTACGAAATTACGTAAGTTTGAGAGTGCGTGGGGGTGAGAGAGTATAAAAAGGGTGGCAAAGCCGAAAATGAGAAGATAGGATCTCGTAGCTGAAAAGCTCGAATCGGAGACAAAAATTGAATCTGAATATTACCTAAGATCTGACCAGGACGATTTATCTCCTGACTCATTTGCAATAGAAAAATATTTTGAGACTGAAAATTCGAATCAAAGCATTTCCGAGGCGAATTTTATCTGTTAGAAAGTGTTCTATAACGGCCCAATATCTTGAATTCTCTTTGAGAATAATTTTACGTGATATTCAAAAGATTTAAATTCTTCATAAGAATAATTTCACATTACATTATACATCTTGTGACATTTAAATTTATATTTGCAGTCGACGTTCAAGGTTCACCTTGACGCTCGTCTAGACAAATAAAATTTAAGATTTATAATTCGGAAATCTCGCTGATTGCTTTGATCTAGCAGAGAAGGTTTACCTCTCTACCTATTTCGGAAACAGGCAGTCGAGAATTCGAATGACGAAGAGTTAAATGTCCTTTAAGAATGATAATAAAGAGAGAAAATTTTTGCTTTTGATTTGAAAGGACTCCGGGTCCCACTTGTCATCAAATTCCGAAATACCGGAAACCATAAATTCCTTGAGGGTCGACTCTATAACGCTCTCCCCCGGCGCCTACGCCCTTCTTAAAATTCTCCGTATTTCGGATCCAGGCTACCGACCGTCCGAGAGGCTCGTAGCCAAGCCTCAACTCATTGCAGGCACGCGCGTATTACCCCTCACTGAGGCGGCTTACCTGAACAATAAATTGAGGTTATATTAGCAACTCTGAATAGGCAATAAGGATTAGGATGTAATTACCTCTTTCATACCAAGATTATATAAGCTTAATGACCCTTTACTATTTTCACTCGGGGAGAAGAAGAGGTCATTTGACTTAAGTTGCAGCCGACAGCAACCATATGGCGAATTGTAAAATAACAGAGAGAGAGAGAGAGAGAGAAATAAGAAAAAAATTGAAAAGTTGAGATAGATTGAAATTCGGATAGATTCATCATATTATTGAAATCTTCTTATAGATTACTAGATATTAATAAACCTATGTAAATGTAGAATGCGTTTGTAATAGAGAAACACACAAGAGAGATCCCACTTGGATTTTCTAAATGGTAGCTTAGAATGATTTAGATGGCCCGAGTTGCCAAGTAGTATTTTTAAGAAATTTGATTAATAAAATAAAATCCAAAGATTATTGATAGAATGGTAATGTGAAATTAGGTTAGCTTAGGCATTTTTGAATAAAATAATGTATATCTATGAAAAATAAGAAGCTTATTCTTCTCTCCAGAAGATCCCCTTTTCACACATTTAATAAATTTTATCTTCCGATGGCAATTTAAAGATTGCATCCTCTTAGTTAACATAGCCAT
>NC_046663.1:110389528-110396164 GCF_010883055.1 Belonocnema kinseyi
ATATATAAATATATAAATATTGTATAAAATATGCAAGATTGTTCAATCGTTAACAAAGATGAGCTTTCATGAAAGTCAGAATGACCCTTTTTGTTAGGACAGGAATATACTCAAAGTTATAAACCGTTAGTGTTGGAGTCATGAAAATTCGATTTTAGCATGTCTTTATTGGGAGCAACTCAAGTCGACCTCAAGTCGAAGCATTTTTACTCGTGTAACTATCAGCTAAAATGTTGGAATCTCAACATTTATCTTCACATTGAGCTACAGAATACAAATCAAATATTATTTTTCACAGATCACCCTCATAATTTTGTTTTATAGGGTCCTGAACTAACCCTACGAGTGACAAAATGGGTTTTCCGAGCTACAGGTACTAATTATGATTTTTTACATTTTTTAAAAATTAAAATTGTTGCTATTACATGAAATACAACTTTATACTGATAATTAGATGTTTACATGAATTGTTTAAATAATGTATTATTATTGTTGTATGTATATATCTACATTGTTGTATGTATGTATTATTATTATTATTATTATTATTATTATTATTATTATTATTATTATTATTATTATTATTATATTCAATTTGGATCATGCTAGAAAGTTGCGTTTTTTTAAATTTTTTTACTTTTTGTCCAATTTCCAATTAGAGTGAGGTAGATAATTAATTAAAGTTGAACATTTCAGAAAAAAATCGCAAGTTTCTAGCATTACTCAAATTGAATATTGTTAACAATAATAATAAATTATTTTTCAATTTTATATAATTATTCTCCTTGATCTAATGTGAAGTTGGACAAAAAGTTTAAAAATAAAAAAGGTAACTTTTTAGCAATAGGAAAAGTTGTAGAGCAGAAAATTGTGCGCAAATTTAACAAATATATAATATTCTAGACTCCATACATCAAGTGTTATGACTCTTCAAACAAAACAAAAACAGAATTTTTTTACAATTTGAAGCTATTTGTAGCCAAAATTTTTTTCAAAACTCTTCGTTTCGTACATATCCTATGGAACAAAGTATCGAGTTTTAGTAGTAGTTCATTATCAGTACATTTTCTCTCCCTTTTGTTGAAAAAATTAATTGTTTGAATATTACGCTTTACTCTATTTGTATGTATATTTAATGTATTTACTTTGTAAAAATCACTTCTAGAGTATCTGTTGTCGAAATTAAATGAAAACAAATTTAATGGTTTTACATTGTTTATTTCTTATTTATAAAAAATGTTATTAAAGGGATTAGTTTTATAACGTTGCATTGTTTTATGTTAAGAGTGCCAAAAATTAATAAACTAAACATCGAGAAGGAAAAAATTATTATTAATTGTTTATAATAAAAGAAAAGGTAAGCAAATTAATTACATAATGATGTACGTGATGAAGAAAATAATTAAACAATTGACTAATTGATTGATAAAATACACTCTACCTCCAGGATGGTATAGAAAAGATTTCATCTTACAAAACAATTTTCAAGTTTCTTAGATATAGACTATCTTTTGATACTCATTCATCTATCAGCCAATTAATTAGTTAATTATTTAATTAGTTTCTTCATCACGTACATCATTATGTAATTAATTTGTTTACATTTTTTATTATGAACAATTAACAATAATTGTTTCCTTATCGACGATTAGTTTATTAATTTTTTGCACTCTTAACATAAAATAGGATAACGTTATAAAATTAATCCCTTTAATAACATTTTTTAAAAATAATAAATAAACAATGTAAAACCAGTTAATTTGTTTGTTTTTTCATTTAATTTCGACGTCAGATATTCTAGAAGTGATGTTCAGAAAGTATACACATTAAATATACACACAAATAGATAGAGTGAAGCGTATTATTTAAACAATTTTGGAACAATTTATTTTTTTTAACAAAAAAGGAGAAAAAAGTGTACATACAGAGCTTTCCGAATGGAAAAAGTCAAAGTTTCATGGTCATAACTCGTGACCTATATGAGCTAAGACATTTTATTTTTATTTTAGTTTACGCAGAATTCAGTCCTCTATAATTCGTTTTGTTCGCGTTTTTCTGTAGGATATGTACGAAACGATCAGTTTTAAAAGAACTTTTGTGGCTACAAATATCTCGAAATTGCAAAAAAATTATGTTTTTTTTTAGTGATAAGTCTTGGTCTATGAAGACTAGAATATTACATATTTTTTAAATGTACGCACAATTTCCTGTCCTAAAACTTTTTCTTTTGCGCCACTTGCGTGTCTTCACCGAGAAGCGAAGTATTTTGACAAAACTGAACACGAGTAATTTGCCCTGAAAAATAGGTCAAAAGTGTTAAACTTTGTGAGGTCATAACTTTAATTGAAGCTTGGAACATTTTTTTGTAAAATTAACAGGTTCCAAAGA
This sequence comes from Belonocnema kinseyi, assembly GCF_010883055.1. Lineage (NCBI taxonomy): Eukaryota > Metazoa > Arthropoda > Insecta > Hymenoptera > Cynipidae > Belonocnema > Belonocnema kinseyi. Next base: position 110,391,917 of record NC_046663.1, read on the forward strand.
AAAGATACACACTTCAGAATTGGATTTTTCGCCTCTATTTAAACAAAAATCCGAGTTCTCTGGAGGACCATAACTTGGCCTTTTAGTTTAATTCTGGTGTTGAACATTTTGCTCTAAAATTCAATGAGACGGATCAGTCTACGCTAACACAATTGTCGGAACTTTTTTCAATAATATGTCCGCGACGCACGTGTGTACTGAGAGAGCGAACCCGAGCACTAAATACGTTATGGAATCCACACACTCAATTATAAAAACAATTGAACCATGTAGTAGAAGTAAAAGCTCCGAGAAGTACACCTGAATTTTTCCATATTTTTTTAAGTTTTTAAGATAAAAAAGAACAACCGGACATAAACGATCCACCTGTGTGACGAAAGCAGCAAAAGGAAACTTTTATAACGGAGGGTTAAATATAAACTTTATGATAAAGAAAACATTTGAGTCAGGCCATAAATTGCATGGGGCCATCGAGGGGCCTTCCCACTTATTTTTCAAAAGTAGAACACATAATATTTTTGTACATTTTTTTAGTTTAACAGTTTCCAGAGTTTGAAAACTGTTCAACGGGTTTGTAACTGTGATGGTCGTTACACCCTTAGGGAAATATGTTATAAGAAATTGAGTATAATAGATCTATGATGATTGTCTTATGATAATTTCTTACCATTTTTGTGCGATACTAGATAAATCATTATAGAAAATCATAAGGAATTCATTACATATCATATTCAGTACAGTAACACTTTCAAAATTTTGCATGATTTAAAAATCTATTATACAGAATTTAAAGAGATTCAAAAATTTCAAGAAATGTCAACGAATTTTTCAGGATTTCCAAAGCTTGTAAAGCAATTTAGGACTTATTAGCAAACGAGTGAGCATTCGAACGAAAGCGAGAGTGCAAGCGAGATAGAGAGCATGAGAACGCAAACGCATCTTAGTCTACTTAACTCTTACATTACCATTCCCGGTAACAAGCGTTGAATTCAGAAAAATTAAGAATTTGTATTCCTATGAATACGAGATTTTTCCTTCGCCTAAAAATCCCCCAACGGGTACAGAAAAAGTGCAAATCCTATTCCTCTCAATCGACTTAGTAAAATTTAACGAAAGCATTTATCTAACCTATTTTTCATTATTAAATTTTTTTTTTAACTTATAAATTCGAAAAATATGCAAATTTATATTTATTCATATTTTAATGATTTATTTAAACGTCTTAAAATATGCAACAACAAAATCTATTCAAATTCGTGAATTTAAATAATTTTAACTCTAGAGAGGCAGAGTTGAATTAGTGAGAATTAAAATTTCAGAATTTACATTCCGCATGAAGGAATTAAAACAACTTATTACACATTTTTTGTGAACTTATTAGAAGGACTTAAATAAAATCAAAATATGATCACTTCTGAGGAATAAAAAATATCTCTGTAAGGGGCGTTACCGGTACAATTAAAAGGAATTAAATATATTGAAAACATTTTCTCTTTTGGGAGAATAGAAAACTCTGTGGCGGTCGCTATGGAAATAGAAGTGAATAAGTTTAGGAGGTATCTTATTCTTATTGCGGCATTTTAGACAGATGGAAAAATCGCGCATTCAAAATAATAGAATAATCTCCACTTTTGCGCTGAAATCTGAAAATATTAATTCTTCTCTATTTTACGCTTATTACCGGGTTAATTACAATCTTTACGCTTATAATCTAAGTGACTTCAGTTTCCTCTTTCTTTCACTTTTGTATACCTCCACTTGCCTTTTTTCACATGCATTCTTTCATTCTCTCTCATTCGCTCCTCTAGCACCTTCCAACTCCTTCATCCATTCTTCTCCTAATACACCCTCTCCTAGAATCTTAAACGCATATTCTTGCCAGCTTCCTTTATCTTCCATTCCTCTCCTACATCCTTCCCACACATGCTCCCATGTTTCCTTCACCGATTCACTTATTCTATACTTTGTGTTCTCTTCTTTTTCCCAATGCATCCCCTCCCTTACCTCGTTATCCAATCTAAATCTTGCTATTCTGGTCCACCTTCTCTCTTCCCATCCCTTTTCTAAATACTTTGGTATTCCTTCCTTTCCGATCATCTTATACCATTTCTTGTATTTTGATTCCTCAATCATCCCCCATCTTTCTATTAATTGTCTTTCCCCCTCCTTTCTTTCCAATGCTTCATAGTATTTAACGGTAGTTATTTAAAGGTTTAGTTTTTCCTTTCTTTTTAGGGAAAAGTTACACTTTTCATTTGAATCCTAATGATCAAATTAAAATTTAAATTATGATTGTTTATAACAACAATAACATTATGATTTCTCAATTAATTTTTTGAAATAAAATCAATCTAAACAGAAATTTATAGACTCCTTCGAAGAATAAAATGAGGCCTTGATCATTAGGATTAAATAAAAAATGTAACTTTTCTCTAAAGAGAAAGGAAAAGCTAAAGCTTTAAATAACTACTGCTAACTAAAAAATTTTACCCTGACTTATTTTTTTCTGAAGTTTGCTTAGAATCCTCCATCAACATTTACAAAAATTAATAATAGATCTTTTTTTGTTAATTTTATCAATCATTTTAAAGATAGGCAGCTTTTGAGATTGATTGTACGTAATGTAAATCCTTAAAGGATTTTTACGATTTTTAAAGATATTAAAGAATTTGGATATTAGGGAATTAAGAAACTCAAAGAATTTAAAGACATTAAAAAAATACAAGAAATGCCCAAGAATTTTCGTTGAGTTTCCAAATCTTTCAAGAAACTCAAAATAACTCAGAGAATTTAAGGAATTTGATAGGATTTTTAATATTTGAAAGATATTTGAACGATATTTCAAAGGTACCTGACTAATTTTCAGGTATTTCTAGAGAACTTTAGGGAATAAATTTAACTTGTTTTATTTTCAAAGGAATTTAAAATTATTTCTAATTATTTCAAAGACTTCAAAGGAATTCAAAAGGGGTCAAAAATTTTATGGAATTTAAAAATATTTCCAACTGTATTTAGGATATCACGGAAATTCAGATTTTTGCTAGGCTAAAGTTTATTTGTCCAGAACCGCTAGTTTTGTGTACATCCATATGAAGGTATGAGTGTTCTGAAATGAATCGTGCTTTACATTAACTTCTTCAATATTTTTGCATCATTTACTTTCATGCATATTATCCTATATATAATCGCTTTCTATATGCATTATGATTTTAAATAATGAATTTCCTATACTCGCGAAAAACTCATTGAAAATTCTTTATCGATAAATCAGTATAGGCCTATATTGATTATTTTCCTATAATATTTTATGGTAACGCGGCAGTTTGACATTTTACATAAAAGTTGCTTTCGTTCCTTTCAATGTACTCAGTTTTTTCATTTTTCATTTTAATATACTACATATTATTATAAGTATCCACAGTAAAAATAATTAATAACAATTCATTATCTGGCGTATGATCGGATGGGTAATTGCGTTTATATGGTGATAGATATTCGAATGATGCAACCTTTTATTACTATGTCATTGCGGTTATCCTATATAGTTATATTTACTTTTTAACCTCAAAATTCCTTTTCACTTCGATTCATTAAATTTGCAGCCATATGTGAATAATCGTCATAAGGGTGATCAGTAATCACTGCAAGGTCTCAAAGAAAATCACACGTGGCACATTTATAATTGCATCCAATTTTTAAACAGTTTTGATAAAATCAAGTGACGTGAGAGTATCATGCGGTAATATTTGATAATATACCGATAACAGGAAAACGTTCATATTTTTAGTGATGTTCTGTATAATAGTGATAGAGAGGTTTTAATCAAATTGATAAACAGTTAAGAAAGAAAATAACTGCTATCCATATTAATTTAACTATTTGTTAAAAACTTTTTTATAAAAATGAGTAAATCAACAATTGTGCCTTCTTTTGAATTTAATAATGGATACAAAATGCCAGCATTTGGCCTTGGAACTTACATGGTAAGAAAATTACTTTTATTTGTTTGCAGTGATGCTTAAAAAACTGATTTAAAAAGCTATACCTCATAAAGTTATGTGATTAAACCAAAGATAGTAGGTCCTAGAAACGGCATGGGTCAGTGGTGGGGACGGCCGATATATATATCTAACTACATTTTCAAACTATGTAATGAGCGGATATAATTCGCATTCTCGCTGCTAGGAACAGCACAGTCAGTGACGCAAATTCGCGGTTTCAGTTTGAATAAAAAGAAACTCAAATTTG
>NC_046663.1:110396264-110419778 GCF_010883055.1 Belonocnema kinseyi
TAGAAGTATGTTAGCAATTAAATAATTATTCCATTCAAAATTATTCAGTTTCGAAAATTGGATTATAACTTCAAAGCCTTTGAAATTAAAAGGTTTTAAATGCGAGAAATTTGAAATGAAAACAATTAAAATTACAGTGTAATTATTTTATTTTAGAAGCGTAAGAATAAAATAATTATTATTAAAAGAAACTAGTTTATAAATTAAAAATGAAAAATATTTAATTTTAAACGTTTTAAATGAAATAACTTATGATTTGGTAATACATTTTTTTCATCTTTAGGATATAAATAATTTAAAGCTGCAATAAGCAGATTATTCGACGTCAAATCTCGTGAAAAATTGGAATTAATGTAAAGCATTTGAAATCGAAAACTTTTTATAAGGAGAGGAATTTTAAATTGAAAGGTTTTAATATATTTTCAATTTAAAACATTCAAATTGAGTAATTTTATGAACAGAAATTTCAAGAATTGTAATATTTGAAATTTTTTCATAGAGTTGATAAATAAAAAATACAAGCATTAATATTTTTTAAATTTTGGATATGCCTCAAGTATAATCTGATAAATTTAAATTATTTAATTTTGAAAGTTTTGAATTGAAAATTGAAATTCAGAATTCTAAATGTTTGTATTTGGGTATTATCAGATTTTGGAGGCCATTAATTTAAGCATAATTAAGTTAGAAGGGTTACAGTTGTCAATTTTACGATAATAAATTATTATATTCAAAACTAAATTAAATTTAAATGCTAAAATTTTTAATTGTTTAGGATTTGATTCTTAAATTCAGAATTTGTTCAATGCTTTACATTTTTAATTTTACACTTCAAACCTTTTTGTTTAATTTGTGTCATCGAGAAAAAAAATATTACTTTTTAGTAGACACGACTTTTTTTTACGTAAAAAAATTAATTTAGGAAATACCCCGCACGCCAAGGTGAACTGTCCGTCGAGAGGGAAAAGTGGGTTAAGCCAAATCTGCTTTTTGCGTGAAGAAACTCACTATCTTGGTTTTGACGTGAGTCTTCTTTACGTATACGCTGCAACGCGAAAATGACCCTTACGTCAAACTAGAGAGTAACTTTTTTCTCCAAGACGGCAGAAATTATCACGGCTTATCACATTAAAAAAAATTATTTGATAACAAAATTTCGTCACTTATTTATTACATGAAAATATTTTTTATTGTTTACAAGATTTAAGAAGTAAGAAAAAATCTTGATTGGAATATAATGATTTTTGAAGAACAAGCAGCTTTAAGCATTATAACGCTGGGCGTAAATAATTTTAAATATCTTCCTTTTTAATTTAATAAACTCAATATTAAAATGGAAGGTTTAATATTGTCAGAAATAAATATTCACTTTAACTTCAAGTACCTAGGTGACAGTTTTGACTTGTCATGTTCATTGTAATTTTCACATTATGTCTAATTGTCCACTATGTTATGAATTGCAGTTAGAATAAAGTTGTGAATAATATAATAGAGCGGAATTAAACTTCCGTTTTCAATCAAGATCTTTGAAAAGGAGTATACAATTTTTGAAAAAATAAGTTTTAACAAAAAAGTGCCAGATCATGTATTTTTTGGTTCGATTCATAATTTTATTCAAATATGAAATTCCTTCATAATTTCTTTTTAATTATGCAAGAAATAAACATTGTTAATATCTTATTCAAATAAAAAGTGGGGTTTTTTGCATGATTGTTGTTATACTTCTTTAAAAAACCTTTTTTGTTAATGAGGTAGTTACTTTATAATGCATAAGCCTTTAAAATTTTATAAAAGAAACTAAAAGTTAATCAAATATTTAAATTATTAGAAAATAAATTTATTTACGGACAAATTTAAACAAGCAATTTTTTTATTGAAGGAAAGAATTTAAAATAATTATTTTATCAAAATCAAATTTTTTTAATGGAATTAAATATGCAAACAGTTAAACAAGTAAATGCAAAAAAAAGCTTAATCGACCAGCTGGAAAGTATAGTTTTCTATACATGACCAGTGGAGAACATTTTAAAATTTCAACTTATTTTTCTCAATAAATACAAAATAAAGAAATAAAGGAAATAATTAAGGGAAACTAAATAAAAAACTAAGGAAATTTATATATTTATTAAAAATAAAATTAAATGAAAACAGCGTCAAATTCTTTAAAAAAATATAGACTATTGAAGTACATAATAGTTCTGTGAATTTATAGCATTGGTTTATATTATTTTTCATGATTGCGGTTTAAAAAATGTAATTGGCTCATATATTAAAACAACAAAAAGACGAAAATTATGGCATTTTTTATGTCAAGTTTTAGTATTAAATGATAATAAAAAAAAATTAAGCAAACTTATATTTTTTCTTAAAGTTAGATTTCTGGAGCAGAGAAAATGACATTTTGTAAGATTAAGTTACTTCTTATTTCAATTTGAAAAAATGGTTCAAATTTATACCATGGCCTTAGCTAAACTGTAGAAGCAAGCCGTAATTTCCTTTGACTTTCGAAAATGCTTCTTACACTTTACAGCTGTTAAAAAACTCAGATGCCACTTAATTCACTAATATTTAAAAAATGCAGCACTTCAGAAGACATTTGTCTAGGTCTATAAGGAAATTTAGGAAAAAAATTTTTTCAGAAGTTTTTATAAGGAAATTTCTTTTCAGAATTTTTGTTTCTTCAACCAGAAAAAAATAGTAAGGATATATTCAACCACAATTCTGGTTGATTTAACCAGACAGCTTTTTTAGTTTATTTAAATTTAAATGAAACTTAACTGTATCTTCAAATTCACTTTTCTACTAATTTCCAAAAAAATTATAACTTAAATAAATAATAAACTTTTTAATTGAAATTTGTTATTACTATTTTATACTAACATCTTTGATACATTTTGGGCATAATTTTGATTTCAAAAAGTCTTTAGAGTTTTCGAATTCCTTCAAGACCTTTCCTACTCAATTAAAATTATTTTTCCATTCACTTATAAAGTAAAATTAAATTATTACGATTTTGGATTTCAAATGCACTATAATTTGGCGCGACCGAATATATAGCTGCCTGTCGCTCCTCTACAAACATGTGGCGGAACCAATCGGTACATGTCGCGCCTCTACAAGTATGTGGCCGAACTAAAGCATAGTTTAGACAAAAGTATCTTTGGTTTAGATAGGAGTTTGACTAAAATTAATTAATTTCGGCGAAATTAAGTAAAAAATCGTGATATCTCTGGCGGACCGCAGAAACCGTATGGAGCCTCTACAAAGTACCCGTAAAGACCCCATTCGGTTCCTTTTTAAAAAACTGGAAAAAACAGCAAAATCAACTTTTAAATTGTTGAAATTCGGATTCTACGTTAAGATTCCCTATAGAAGGTCACGGAATAATCGCAATAGTTTTTTTTCCACGGTAAAAAGTTTAAAAAAATAAAAGACGTATAACGCCTGTTGACTGCTACACTTCAAACGCATCGCCTGTAAGTAGCGTTTAACAGGCGTTACACGTCTTTATTATTTAAAACTTTTTACCGTTACAAAAAAAACTATTGCAATTATTCCGTGACCTTCTATAGGGAATTCTAACATAGAATCCGAATTTCAACAATTCAAAAGTTGATTTGGCTGTTTTTTCGAGTTTCTTAAAAAGGAACCGAATGGGGTCTTTACGGGTACTTTGTAGAGGCTCCATTTGGTTCCTTCGGTCTGCCAGGGATTGCTTTACTTTTAAGAAAGAAAACCCATTTATTTCATTATTTATGGTAATGTGGAAAATGTGCCATTAGGCAATCCATTACGAAAAATTATAATTTGTTAGGTGATTTCAAAGAATGTCAAGCGAGTTACTGAAAAGTTATTTAAATCAATTTTAATGTCTGAGAGATTTTAATGGATGTAATTTTTTTAATATTTTAAGGAATTTAAGGAAATTCAAAGGACTTTAATTAACTGTACTCAGTTTCGAAAATTTTAAATAATTTTTAAAAAGTTGAAGGAATTTCAAAAAACTTAGGTTGAAAAGGATTTTAAAGATACTTAAAAAGTTATTTAAAAAGATTTTAATAAATTTTAAGAGACTTCAAGAGATTTAAAAAAGTTCAATGATTTAAGGATTTTGAAGAGATTTCAAGGAGTCTAAACAATTTTAAGGATTTTAAGAGATTTTAATTAATTTTAGTCAATTTTGAAATTTTAAAAATAATTTCAAAGAAGTTGAAGGGAGCTCAAAAAATGCAGAGGACTTTAAGGACTTTTAAGAACTCAAGTGAGTTTCAGGCATTACTAGGGACTTGGCGGAATCTTAAAGTTTCTGTTTAAAGGACTTAAAAATAATCCAAAAATAGTTCAAAAGGATTTAATGATTTACAAGAGATTTTATAAGATCTGTCGAGATTTTTAGTGATTCTAAAGAAAGTCAATCAAGTTATTGAAAAGTTATTAAAACAGATGCAATGAATTTTCGGAGATTTCAAGGTATTTAAAGAAATTGATTGATTTAAGGATTTTCCAGCGATTTTAAGGAGCCTAAGAAAATTTAATGGATATTGGATTTAAAAGATTCGAATTAATTTTAGTGAATGTTACAATATTTTAAATGATTTCAAAGCATGGACATAGGAAACAAGGGACTAGGCATGCCATTGCGGGGGTGATGCAATGAGGGAGGAGGTCCGCCACCTTTTGATGTCCCGCGAAAAACGTGGCAGCGCCCACATGTTTATATTTTCCTGCACAGTTTGTCGCCAAAAATGCTTGTGCGCATAATCAAATGGCACATCGTAAGATGGCGGCTGTCCCCATTCATGGAATTCTCCCCCCTCCCGTGGATTCAACTCCGCTCGCCAAGTTAGGATGGCATGCCTAGTCCCCTGTTTCCTATGTCCATGTAGAATTTTCAAAAGACAAATCAGTTGTTCAAACTTCACACGGTAGCCATTTTTGCGCACGAAATTCAAAATTTAGAAGTCCTTACATTGCAGTAAATTTTTTATTTTTAGAATCATTATATTCTTTTAATGCACTTACTAGAAAATGTAATTGTTGGATGCAATAACGGTGTTCTTACATTTTTATAAGTCCCTTGTTTTTTATTTCGTTTTTCGTAAAGTTATGTGCTAAAAAAATGAAAAATACGTAAATTTTATAAAAAGGACGGAAACAGTTATTTCACCCAACCGTTCAATTCATTGTTTTAATTTTTGACACATTTTAAATACCTATTTTGACATTTTTACTTTTTGTATTTTAATCATAAAGAGAATTTGTTCGTTGTTTCTAAAAGAATTGTTTACAAAATATAAAATTTTAAATACTTTAACCCGTCAGCGCCCAAGGTTTTTTTTGTCTCAAAATTTTCGTGAAACTCAAGCATAATGATAACTTGGGTATCAATACAGTAGGTGCCAGGTTTCTGTCAAGACCCATCTAGCCGCACAGTGGCCGATGCTGGATTCAAGTGTTGATAACTTGTGTGTAGTGTCAATTTTGATCCGAATTGAACCGCTCTTTTTTATAAAAACGTGTGAATACTTGTAGTTTTAAAAAATACCGTCAGAATTAGGTTTCGATTTGTCAGAACGCTGCCTAAACTAAAAAAACACCGAAAATAATTATAGCCAGTGACCTAAAAATGCCCGTACTGAGCGCCGGTTATAGATGGCATCAAAATGACAATGAAATTGTAAAATAAGTAAAAAAAAAGAGTACCCCTATTTTTTGTTTTGCCATTTTCACTTATTTTCAAAAAATTGTTTAAACAACATATGGCGAAATAAAAAAACTTTTCCTCAAAAAACTAATAGTGCCAATAGATTCTACGGAAAAAGTCACTCAAGTCTACGAAAACTTTATCAATATACACCAGCATTGAAAACACAATACCTTTGAATTTTGCCTGTTACTTTTTTCATTATTTTATTCACTTATTTTATTTATTGCATTTTTAGGTCACTGGCTATGATGATTTCCGGTGGTTTTTTTTTTAGTTTAGGCAGCGTTCTGACAAATCGAAACCTAATTATGGCTGTGTTTTTAAAAACTACAAGTATTAGCAAGTATCAAAAAAATGAGCGGTTCAAATCGGATCAAAATTGAAACTACACATAAGTTATCAACACTTGAATCCAGAATCGGTTACTGTGAGCCGTTTCAGAACTACGCTATGATGCCATATGGCATCGCTGGGCGTAACTCTCGAGTGATACAACTAATTATGCCATAGGGCACCCAGGGGCACTGTAGGGTTAAAATTTATATTTCCCTACCTTTTTCAAAGGAGAAAAAATATTTCTTTATAGAATATAGAATAGAATTTTATTTCTCGCTCATACTATTCTGATGATATTCATATCTTATTCATTCAGAATTGAAATATGACTTTATATTAAAGTCCTGAATTTTGTGAGAAATTGCATAGCCGATATTTATTGTCTATAATTTTGTAGTCCAAAGCAGGAGAGGTAGAAGAAGCTGTAAAATATGCAATCAAAATTGGATATCGGCATATAGATGCAGCTTATTTTTATCAAAACGAGAAACAAGTCGGCACTGGGATTCGAGAAAAAATTATGGATAGAACAATAAAGAGAGAAGATATTTTCGTGACTACAAAGCTGTGTATCTCCCCTGAAAACATTTTCTGGCTGCAGCCTTGATTATAAGTAGCAATATATTTATGAAAATAAACTTAATTAAATGTAAGCATTTTATTTTTGATGCTAGATATATGTTTATTTATTCAATGGTTAGTTTCAACAAGGAGCAGCTCCAATTTCAAAGTCGGTTACAATGTCTCGAAGTTTTCAAACAATATCGTACTTCAGTTTGATAATCATTGCGATTTTATGTTATAAACCTTCTTTTTGTACAGTCAGATTACTAATGAAATTTTAAACTGTTACGAAGATTAAATAAAATATCCTCGTGAAGTATAGTTAAAATTGTCTTTTTTGAATGCTACTGATTTTTTTCAAATTTAAGATTTTCCTCATTTTAAGTTCGTCGAGAAAGAAGTATTCTACTTTTGGAAAACTAATAATATTGTCTATAAATTTCTTAATAGTTTCGCTAGCATATTTTTTTATTAAGTTATTTTAGTGAATTTACTCTGGGTTGGTTTGGTAATAAAAACTGAAATTTAATTGTTAATATTGAAAGTATTGAAATTATTATAAGATATACCAACTTAGCATTTGGAAAATATTTAAACAGATTTTTTCTTTAAATAATTATGAGGTATTAGAAAGTAGATTCTTCAGACCGCAGTAAAGACGTAAACGGATTTTTAAAGAAGTATAGAAGAAAAATAAGAATTATCACAAAACCACAGATAATAGTGATTTTAGAATCATATAAAAGATTGCAATAAAAGAATATTACTTCAGTCCGAAGTGGTTGAATGTTCAGAAACAAGTTATAAAGTCATATAAAAAGATTTCTGAAATACAGATTAAAGATGAGTTCAAAGGTTCCTTTTCTGGAATTTTCAAATGGAAACAAAATGCCAGCATTTGGTTTGGGCACTTATTTAGTAAGCATTTCAAATGATATAGTTCAAGCTTTTAAAAATCAGGGAATCGAATCCAATTTTTTCTATTTATAATATTTTTGTATTTATGTAGTAATTTGTAGCAATTTAAATTAATTTTGTGTATCATGTCCTTATCCCTCTTGGCATTTAAAATATTAAATTATTTTGTTTACCGCAAGTATATTTACATCACTTTAAAATTAATTATTATATATTAATTAGTGGTGAGTCTACAGTTTATTAATTTTCATGACTTTAAAAAAACCGTCTACACTTTCATAAGTTTCCTGATTGCATATCTTGGATATAAGTATGGAAATCTCTAATTTATATGATCCTGCTAGTTTTATATCTATAAAACACCATGTTTATTTAAAAATCTTATATTATTTACATTACGTGGTAAAAAATATTATATTTTACAAGATGAAGGGGAATTAATACATTTTAAACATATTTCAAGGGTATTAAAAAATCTTTTATTTTACTCATCGCATGTTCCTCTTTAAAAATATTTATACAAATAAGTTTGCTTTGATTTTCGAAGTCGAAGCCAAATGAAGTGGAAGAAGCTGTAAAATATGCCATAGACTTAGGGTATCGATCCATTGATACGGCTTATGTGTACCAAAATGAAAATGAAGTTGGAAAAGCGATTCAAGTAAAAATTCAGGATGGGACTATTAAAAGGGAAGATATTTTTGTTACCACAAAGGTCAGAAATTTTTAAGCAGTTTCTTTAAGAAGTTATTTTTTTAAATTTCACGTTTGCAGAGGCCTGGAATCTTAATTTTCACAAATTTATTGTATACAGCTGTGGAATACTTTCCACAAAGAAGAGCAGGTAGTTTCAGCTTGTAAAGAGTCATTAAGAAAACTTGGTTTGGATTATGTGGACCTGTACCTTATTCATTCTCCAATGGCATTTAAGGTAAATTAAAAAATTATGCCATTAAATTATTTGAACAAGAATTTTGTTAAACTTATATTTTTTGAAGGAAGGACCAGAATTGGTACCCGTAAATGAGGCAGGAAAAGTATCAACTGTTGATATCGATTATTTGGAAACTTGGAAAGGGATGGAAGAATGCTCTCGCCAAGGACTTGCTCGTAATATTGGTGTTAGCAACTTCAATTCTGAACAGATTACAAGATTATTGGCGGCAGCAACGATAAAACCGGTCAATAACCAGGTATTTTTTTAAAATTGATCTTTTTCAAGGAATAATTGATTTGAAGTAAACAATGTTTAATTGCTATAGTTTAATATAGTTTCATTAGTTAATTAGTTTTTCAAACACCAAAAAGTAATGCTTACCAGAATGGTTGTTCTGTTTCTTGTTTGTAATTATACTTTACTAAAAAAAAAGACTGTTTTCATAGAACATCAGATAATAAAACAATAAATTACTTGCTAAAAAATAAATAATCAATTAAATTCTTCAGGTGGAGCTTAATATCAACATAAATCAAAAACGATTGACTGAATTTTGTAATAGCCGTGGCATAACGATAACTGGTTATACTCCCCTTGGAAGACCTGGTAATCCAGAATCTGGTGATAGAGATATTCCTAACTTTTTAGAAAATCCAAAAATCATCGAACTTGCGAAAAAATATGGAAAAACTTCAGCCCAAATCGCCTTAAGATTTGTCGTAAGTATAAAAATAAAATCAATGTAAGTGAAATTAAAAATGTCCTATTTTTTATATTTAATCTTTTCTTATTTCACAGATACAACTTGGTGCTGCTGTCATTCCAAAATCTGTGACCAGATCCCGAATCAAGGAGAACTTTGAGATTTTCGATTTTGAATTGACTGAAAACGAAATGAAAATTCTTGAAGCTCTTGAAACTGGAAAACGAGTCGTGTTAGTTGAGAAGTATGTATTTGCTTATACCACACAGAATTACTTTGAATTAGTATTTATTTATAATTATCAGTCATGTTTCTTAAAAACAATTGGGTTGGGATTTTTAAGGTAAGTTTTTTTTTCTGTTTCAGGCTTAAGGACAACAAATATTATCCATTTGGCATTTCATTCTAATCTACGCTATACGAATGAACTTTAGAGAATAAACAAGACTCACTTTTCATATTAGTATTAAGATGAGATGCATTACTATCAAATTAGGAAGGATTTTGTTGCTATATAAAATTTAATTTTGAAAACTTGCATTGTATTTTTCACGGAATAAATGACATATGACATATATTACCCCTCTATTTTTGACTGATCCGAACTTTAATTTTCAATTAATTTTTTTAAACAAAAAATTTCCCTGCGTAAATTTGAATCCATGTTATGGTATTAAAAAATTTTAATTACTTTTTACTATCCTATAATTCTTGAAAAATACAATAAAATGTAATTGTCTGTAAAATTGATCGCTGTAGTTTCTATGCAAATCATAACTTTTGACTGATAAAGTAGTTGAAAATTGTATTTACATGTCTGGGTAGAAAATAATGCTTTTAATGTTTATATCTTGCAATTGGTTCGATTAAATTGAATACAATTTTTCTATATTTAAAATTTAAATTGCATTCTAAAATTCAGGCAAAAATTTTAAGTATCAGGGCCTAAAATATTCCAAACTTCTAACAAAATCCTTTTTGTAAGATTCAAATCCAAATGCTTTAAATTCCTAACATTCAATTAAAAATATTGCATTTTCAAAAAAATACATTACTTTTTTTTACAAAATAGTTGAATTCTCAACAGAAGAGTTGAATTTCCAACCGAAAAAATTGTTTAGTGACATTTTTTAACCATACAATTGTATTTTTAACCGAAAAAGATGACATTTTTTAACCAGAATAAATTAAATTGAAACCAAAAAGAACCCTTGAAACTGAAAAAACTGAAAAAGTTCACAGGACTTCTTTCAATCTTTCTCAACATGCATGGATATTTCCAACTTGTTTTTGGCGGAAAACTCAAACCAAAATTTTGAAATTTATTTATTTATTTTGTTTTGTGATTAAACTCAAGTACTATTTTAGTTTTTTTTTCCATAGAATAGTCACCGAAAGAGCTATTTATGTGTTTTTTAGAGCTTTACATTTGGGTATCCTAGTGTACAAACTTAAAAACAAAATTTTTTACATATTCCAACTCCTGCGAGAGTCATCGATACGTGAACCTATTCATGTGATACAATTATATAATACAATGATTAATCGTGGTTTTTATCATTTAAAACTTTTTTTGAATACAAATTCTTAATTTTTCGGAATTCAACGCTTATTACTGGGAACCTATACGTGTTTCTGTAAAGGATCCTTCCAAAGGTGCCTTTGATAGTTTTCTATGAGGGATCCTATACACGTTACTCTACGGGAACCTGCGGCTAATTTGAGGTCAGTATGTGGGTTGAGACTAACCCAAAAGTATCAAACTAAATAGGAGAGGGAAGCTAATTTAAAAAAGGAAAAGTAAAGCCATTTTAAGATAAAAGTGGATGTTTTATTGCTAATATTATTTACATAGAAAATTCGCGTCTTATTCTAGCCGATTAGGTATTGGGAATTTAGGCTTGAGATATATTGGGGCGAGGTGGGGGAGGGGGGTATCGTGTACCCAGTAGGCACACTTGGCTTAAATTAATTCTAAAGACGTCTTTAGGCTTTTACAAAAAGACGTCATGAGGTCGTAATAAAGACGTTCTAATCTAGTCCCATAAAGTATATCTTAAAGATGTTATCAGTACGACTCAAGGATGTCTTTAAAAGGTCCTATGTCTGGCATTTCGTCGTCTTAAGGATGTCTTGAAATGATAGCCAGGGGACAATGTCGTAGGGATGTCCCTAGGACATCTTTGAAGCATTTTGTATAAGATTATCATCATTCGAAATCAACCCAAATTCAAAGTATTTCTATATTTTTCTCTGACAAGACTTGAATGCTTAAATGCTCTGAAATATTATAAAAAACTGATTGAGGCTTAATTTTGAAGATTTATTTTTTAAAGTTCAACATAGAAATATTTCAGCTATGAGATTTCTCTAAGTTTTATTGTGAAAATATGAACGGAACCAAAAACATCCTCTAGAATAAGCCCGAAACTGTTCTAAAAGGGGAAAAACTGTTTTTCATAAATTTATAAATTACACGGAGATATCATAAAGTCAGCATAAAGACACCATGAAGACATCCTCTGTGATTTTCGTTCAAAGTTTAAGTTCAATGCGCATAGAAGTTTCACTAGGTCACGTGCGAAATATGAAATAACACAACCCTAAAATCGGTAAAGTGGTCTTTTTTAGGACAATGATGAATCCCTTACTAGGATTATCTGAAAAACTATAATATACAGGATACATTACGATTTGAATTAGGAAATTCTGCTAAATTAAAAGAATCAAATTTCTTTAATGAAGTACTTTTAAGGACTGCGCGCGTACGCCGTCGAATTTAAGTTTGCACATCTCATCCTCGTCGCACGACTTTTCATCAGTGTTGCTCGTTGCTGCCAGGACGCATAGTCGACATCACTGTTCTCGCCATCAAAGTTTTTGTCAAATATCCACGTTTTGAGACCCCCTGAATCCGAAAAACAGGTTTTTACGAATGTGTCTGTCCGTCTGTGGATGGTTTTTTTGTTAGGACGATAACTTTCGAAAAAATTGACTGATTGGATTTCCTTTGGTAATTTCTTTTACTATCTTAAACTGAAGGTCAAGTTCGTTAGACAGCTATTTTGCATACAAATTCAAAAAGTAAGCGTATTTTGAAAATTTTTGAGACATTTTTGAGCGATACTTTTTGAGTGAAATTTTTGAGTGATACTTTTATAAGGGCTGTCTTGAGGACATCCTACGGACGTCCTTAGGATGTTATCAAGGACGTCCTGAGGATGTTATCAAAGATGTCCCAAGGACGACATACGGACGTCTCCAGGATGTTATCAAGGACTTCCTGAGGACAACCGAAGGACGTCCTCAGGAAGTTATCAAGGATGTCCTGAGGACATCCTACGGACGTCCTCAAAATGTTGTGAAGGATCACAGTGTGCCTAAATGAACTTTAAATGGGCATCGCAAAATTATTGTATTGGCTTTGTGTAAAATCTGAAAAAAAAATATTTTTATGAAGGTGTCTATCCATTTATCTGTCTGTATTCTGTAGTATCCTGTAGACACATAACTTTCGAAAGTTTGATCAGATTGGATTCTGCTTCGGCACACTATTTCAGGACCCAATAAGAAAGAACGAGTTCGTTAACCAGCCATTTTGTATGAAAACTCAATGACTGAGCACATTTTCAAAATTTTCGAAACCATGTTTTTTCCAGATTTGGAAATTCTATTCACGGTTGTCCATAGTATTTTGCAACACGAACAATTTATTCATATGACTTTCTTTAATAAAAGCAAAATTGTCAGAGTTATAGCATTTTCAAAATACTAAAAAACAAACGAAAATTAACATTTTAAGCCAAACAGCGCATGACATGAAAAAAAGTCAGGAGTAAATAAATGTTTCTTTCAGGGAACTTTACAATGTTATCATAACAACTTTTTTAGCATCACAACTTTTGAAAATTCTATGTATGGGTTTCCGTAGTACGCAGAAACACGAACAATTTATCTCTACGACTTTTTTCGATAAGAGCAAAATTATTAAAGTTATAGCATTTTCAAACCCTCAAAAACCAAACGATAATTAACATTTTAATCCAAGTAACGCACGATATGAAAATAGACTTTAGAAAAAAATTTTGCTTTTTTAAAGCCCTACAATATTATTCTGTTTCGACATTGAATTTCATACTCTTAATGGATCACATTATACTAACAATGTCGTAGGAAATATAAAGGCGTTTTTAGGAAGTCCTTTTGATATCCTGGTGCCTACAGGGTGGTCTTTCACTTATTAGCGTGAAAAAATAATCATGTCTCTTATAGGTCGTTTGAGGCATCTTTAGAACCAGCCCTGCGGACATCTTTGGGACAACATTAGGCTACACATAGAACATCTTTAGGACGTCCTAAAGTTGTCTTTATAACGACCCTGGGACTTAGACGCTAATGTCGAAGATTGCTCCAGGACATTTAAAGACGTTCTAAGGACGTCTTTAGGATGTTCCGGTACCGAAAAAAGATAAATCAACAAAAATTTTTACTTTAAAAAAGATCTACAAATTCGTTCATAATCACTTTTTGATAGGATGCGTACTTTTTGCTTTATTCAAGAAAATAACATTGAAAATCTAAAAAACACTTTGTGAAAAAATTATACAAGTTACGAAAAAAGTTATTCTCCTAAAAAAGTGATACAAATTTGTATTCATTTATTATATTCTTATTATTTATGATGGAGAAAGTATTAGAATTGCCCGAAATTTGACACTACAACATTCCAATTTTGAACCAAATCACGCAAAATACGAAAAAAAGTCTTAAAGAGAAATGATAGGTTTTGAAAAATCCTACCAAATTTCTTTAAACCACTTTTCAGTGGGACTCGTAATTTTGTTTTATCGTAAGTAATATATGCAGATAATCGAAAATTCCAATCTTACGCCAAAAGACGCGAGATACGTAAAAAATGTAAAAGAAGACTTGTAGGATATTTTGCTTTATACATGTATAAAAAAATAATATCAAAACCAAAATCCTATTATTAGCATAACAACGCGAGATAGAGAAAAATGTCTAAAAAAAGGATTATATTGTTTAAGTTTATTTTAAGGTGGTTCAGAAAATATAAATTTACAACTGTCTGTCAAAAAACGAGTGCGCAGCGCGAGTGTCACGATAATATTATTTACCTCAAAGCCTACAGAGCTTTGAGAAACTTAATCTTTAACTATACTTAATTAAGCAAAAATTCAGAATATGGACTCGCATATAAATACTGCGATCTAAAGAGATATTTTTGGTAAAGTTTCATTCAAGCATTCTAAATGCAAAGAATAAATATCTGACCGCGAATCGCGGGAATCAAAAGACACGCGCCCCAGGCCCGCTGAAACTTGCAAGCCACGGTCACAGCGCACGATGAGATAAATGTTTTTGAAACTTTCCAATAATTTCTGACCTTTTACTCGAGTAAATTCAAAAATACATTTTTTCAATTTTGAAATTATGGGGTTCTTAATTTAAAAACTCGGGACATAATTCACATACGTCGTAAGATACATAAATTTCTATAAAATATTATATAAAAAAATAAAAAATAATTTTATTATATAAGTTTATCGTTTCATTATAATTGATTTAATTCATAATTAATTACACAAACATACAAATTTACGAATTATTGTTTACTTAAATTAATAATCGTGAGGGTGGCGGTATTTTTATCAAATTTAACTCTACATCTAAAAACTTAAAATCGTTAATTATACATGCGAGAACGCTATACGATCATATTTATTTAAAAAATTAATTATTTTAAATTTCAACTCAATATTTTTATCAATTAATGCATCTACATATTTTCTTGATGCAAAATTTATTCAAATAATTGATTCATTAATTGAAAATAATCAATCAAATTCTCAATATAAAAAGTGTATTTTATATTTTTAAGTATTTAGTATTTACCGACTTAGTAGCGACTATTTGATGGAGTTGTTCGACGGATGAAGGTTGCAGGGGCAAAGTAGTTGGTGGGTGCGATCTTCGGGTTGAGAGGCATGGGGGGATCGGGCAATTTTCGCCGGGAGCGCCGTCTACAATTAGTTCCTCGAACTATACACGTGCCGCATCTAGGCTTATGGTATAATATCTTTAGCAAAATATTTCGATGGGACTTCGTGTGTGCTATCTACGGGTGGCGGTGTGTAGAGGGGAAGTGACTTTTTTCACCGGACGCGCATCTACGTTTATAATATCTTTGGCACGGTGATGGGGACGGTGTGCCAGTAGGGAGGATTTAAGTGAGATCCAGGTGGGGAGGGGGGTCCTTGATTTGGGTCTTCTTCGCTTGGGCCAGGCTTTTAGTGGAGATGCTAGGGAGATTGCTTTGGGCCGAAACCCGGGGAGATCTGACTTCTGGCTCTCGCAGACCGTACTTTTATGGGCTTTGCTTCAGCGGCGCCGCACCATTCACGAAGGCGAGTAAGGGTTCACTAGTGAGAATCATTTTGGTGATGTTGCTGATGTTGTTGGATGGATATAATTTAGCGGACATCAATCCACAGGGTCTTTCGTCACCTGAGGCGTGCTAACACCAATCTGCAAAATAAGACAAAATACGGAAATTACACTTAAATACTAAAGCGAAAATACTTACATCTATATAGGTAGAAAAACTTAAGACTAAAAACTATATATAAATTCACAATAGATCTAACGCCGAGGTAAGAGATCATAACTTCGTCTTGGTCACGAGGAATCAGGCATGCTGCTCTCTTCGCTTTCCTCCCTGGTGTCAGCATCCGGGGGCCGATTTGGTGGCCGCCCTCGACTGAGTTCCTGCTCCGGAGAATCCTGTTTGGTCTGGGGCCTTTTTCGTGGCCGCCCTCGACGGCGCTTCTGGACTGGAGGGTCTTTTTCAAGATTCTGGATCAACGGATCGATCTCGGGCCTTTTTAGAGGCCGCCCTCTACGGTATTCCTGGACCGAAGGGACTTGAAGTTGTGGACTGACCCCCGGACTTTGTTCGGATATTTTTCTTGGACGTCCTCTGTGTCGTCGGTAAACTCGAGAGATTAAGAGAGTCGTGGGTCCAGTATGTAGTCTAGGTACCTCACAAGGCAATGGTCTGGGATTTTGAGGAAGAGGGTCCTAATTTTTGTGGACCTAGATATCAGGGGTATCCATTGGACGCGTAGAGTTGATTGAGACCTGAATATCTGTGCTATACATTGGGGGCCTAGAGTTTGTTGAGACCTGGATATCAGGGGTATCCATTGGGGGTATAAAATTTGATGAGACCTGGATATCAAGTGTAACCATTGGGGGTCTAGATTTTTTCTCAATGCGTGGGTCGGTTTGGAGGTCGCGCATTGAGGTAGCGATGAGTGTGAGTTTCCGAGCGGTTACAGGGCAACTCTCTAATGGGAAATCCCACTCTGTTGGAGCGACAATGAGGCCACTCTTTCGCGAGACAACGCGGTTTTTTTTGGCGGGGGTGTGCAGGGTAGATCTGAGTGGTGTACATTTTTGTGACCTGGTCGATCAGGTCTACTTCATAGACCTGTCCACTTATCCGTTCTAGAATAGTGAAGGGTAAATTGCGTAGGGGGGCTAGGGCGACATTAAAACCTTTTCGGGCATCCAAGAGTTGGTGGTTTCGGACAAATACTTGGTCTACGATTTCGTATTATTTGGAAGGGGGCGTGTGGAAACAGAGATGGCATCAAGAATTGTCTGCAATGCTTGTAGATTTAGGTAGGGTGCCTGATTAGCATACCCATGATTTTGAGCGTTGGTGACTTTATAAAAAAGGAGAAAGTTTCCCAAAGGGCCTTGATTTTTTCCAAGGGGTGGATTACCCACAGAGCCTTGGTTATCTACAAGTGGTGGATTTTCTGCTAGGCATTGAATATTTATAAGGCGGTTATTTCTCACAGGACCTTGATTTTGTCCAAGGGGTGGTATTCGACAGGGCTATCGTTGTCCAAAAGGGGTGGATTTCCTGCTGGGTAGTGAATATTTATAAGAGGGTTATTTCCAATAGAACCTAGATTTTGTTCAAGGGGTGGATTACCCACAGGGTCTTAGTTGTCTACAAACACAAATGAGTCAGTTGACGAAACATATGACAAATTACACAATTGATGGAATTGCTGATTTCAAATTAAGCACAGTTACTCACAAATTTAGTAGGAAATCTAAAAACTTCTCTAGCCCAAAGTGATTTTATGTTCTGGAAGACTTAAATAGCGGATCTCCTCAAGAAAACTCAACTAGCAAAACTCCTCAACAAAATAACGAGACTCCTAAAAAAAGACACTTCCGAAAAGCACTATACTTCAGGAGCATATGAGTCTCGACCAACAATTTTATTATAAAAAAAAATGTTTACTAGACTTAACTCGCAGGAAAGCTTAGTAAAGTAAGCAGTAACTGAAGAAAGTCTTTCAATATTGCTTATGACAAGTAGATAGTTTTTATGGTAGAGGATATACATGGTGGATTTAGCTTCGAAGGATGATGATCTCATAGTTTTAAGAAATTAATCTCAGTTTTGTTTATATTTTAAATGTTAACGACCAGTCAACGGATCGATCGAAGCCATGCAGTAGGCGGTCTGCAGAAAAATAGTACTTGCAGAAAAATAGTACTTATAATATTCAAAAATTATATCCCAGTTTAAGATTTCCACCCACCATCGTTAAACTTATTTAACGACAGTCTATAGTCTATAAAATATTTGTATCAATAGGTAAAAGACTTATTTTAGTGATAGTTCGCTTAAAAGATGAGCTTTGCGTCTTGACGGTAAACACTCGTGTGTGTCCATCCTTGCCTGGATGAACTGCGAGAATTCCTCCTAATGGTCATTTATAAGGTTGATATCTCTCACCAATGATAAAAACCAATGAGCCCTTCACCAAAAATACAGTATGCTGTTTCCACTTATAAATTGTTTGACAGCGTTGCAGACGCACCTTGGACCACCTTGTCCAAAAGCTGTCCTGCATCTTTCGCAAAATCTGCCATTGTTGAAGACTTGATACCTTGATATCAGCCAAAAAAGGTTGAAAAACGAACAGCTAGCGAACTTCTGATAAGAAAGTGACCTGTTGTCAGAACTGCGAAGTCATCCGGGTCTTCAGTAAGTGGATAGAGTGGCCTAGAATTGACAACAGTTTCAACCTGTTCTAATAAGGTAGTCATTTCTTGATAAGTAAGAAAATGGTCTCCTATAACACATCGGAGGTGATACTTGAACGATTTTAGCCCTGCTTCCCATTTTCCGCCGAAATGAGGGGCTGCTGGTGGGTTGAGCAGCCATTGAGTTACGTCCTTGGTCAAAAGAGACGCGAGATCCCCAAATTCGTTTTAGGATGATGAGAATAAAGGTCAGAGTTCTGCATCTGCTCCCTTTAGGTTGGTCCTGCAGTGACCGCGCAAGGTAGCACAGACACCTCGCCCAGCTATGAACCTCTTGTAAGCTGCGATGAAGGCATCTGCAGTGTAGTCTGTGCCCATTCTAGGTGGATAGCTGAAATAGAATTACAGACGAATAAAGCAATATATGCTTTGTAAGTACAAGCCACCCGCCCTTTCCAAGTTTTGAAATTCATAGGTCCTGCGTAGTCCACACTGCAATGGAAGAATGAACGGAAAGGTGTGATTCTATGTGCAGGAAGTTGTCCCATTAACTGCTGGGCTCGTTTTTGGCGAAATCTTCCGCATCTAATGCATTTCCAGATGTAGAAGCTAACTTGAGCCCGTCCGCCAAGAATCCAGAATTCTTTTTTGATAAATGTCAAGGTTTTCCGAGTCTAAGTTCTTCCGTGGAGAGTACAAAAATGAGCATCCCAGAAATGACAAATTGAGTAAATTAAGATTCTCTTGGTAAGATGAGCGGACTCTTAGTATTCCACGAAATGAATGATGCTTGAAGTCTTCCTCCTAGACGTAGAAGTCCTTGGGTATCGATAAAGGGCGTAAAACGAGCAAAATATTGAGCACTTGGTAACAACGTGTATTCACTGCCAAAGGAATTCAGTTGAGACACGTGGACCCACTAATGTTTTTCTTCCTCTAATTCCTGAGTTCTGAGTAGTGCGTTTGATAATACGTAGAAGTCGATACGCCGATACGTAGAAGTCAAGTCAAACTTGAATACTTATCGAGAAGATTCCAATAGGCGCTGGAAGTACTTGCAGTCACAGAAGTAACCGAAGAAAGAAATGTACGAACAATGCGGCTCAAAGAAAGGCATGGCAGGATGTTGGGAGGACCTGAGTAGATGAGCAAGGCGGGTTCTAACGCAAGATTCCTACCTTACCGCCATCGAGAAGCTTCCGCCTGTAGTGGTTCGTGTCCGTGTACAGCTTCGAAAGCATTCTTGAAGGGTCCTGATGACGTCACTATTGCGCAATAGTCTGGAACCAAAATTATTTGTTTAATGCGAAAAAAATGCAGGTGTATAGGTGACATTTGATCGATTTGCAGGTTAAAAGAATGAAAATGTAATCGGTTGGTCATATTTTTAATCGGTGACCTGTGCGCCGTGCTTTATATCTGCCATTTCACATTCGCCAAAATGCTCAGTGAATCTGAAATAAAAAACCTCAGGTTGGGTACAACTGAGTGGAATATTCAGATTAAAATTTTGAAGAATTAATTGTTTCGAATTAGAAGTATGAAGTTATAACTTTAAATAGCAAAATGGTGAATAATCAAACATGAAAGAAATTATCATTACAAAATATTATAATTCTCTTTTTACACTGGTCTTAATAAAATATCCTGTACAGGAATGTTAAGATTCACACTGGATTAAGCTCCAGTGACATTCAACTTCTTCAGTGCACATGCTAATAGATGCAGGAAGTCCTCGTGTTAGAAACATACTCCGCAATTCGCTTATATCCATTTGCATGACAATCATCCAAATGTTCAGAAATTCAATACCCGCATTTTTACATTCTCATCACAATGAGAAGGTATTGGTTTTATGTAAAATTTCACTTTGTCTATTTAACTATCAACTATTTTTACGAAGGTGTTTGTCTGTCTGTCTATATACTGTAGGCATGTAGGTATGAAAAAAAGTCGAGAGAATAAAAACGTTGATTTTTGAAAGCCCTACAAGATGATCATACGAACTTTTTTAATTTGGTCGTAAAGTTAAAAATTCAAAATTTGATCGTACCAAAAATTTTTTACATCACATTTTTTTAAGATTTCAAAATTCTATGTACTATTATTCATAGTGCTCAGAAACTCAAACGATTTATCCTCATGACCATTTCCTGTGAAAAGAAAATTATCAGAGTTAGAGCATTTTCAAAATCCAAAACAACGAACTAAAATGAACATTTTAAGCCAAACAACGTACGATATGAAAAAAAGGCTACAGAAGAATACCATTGATTTTTAAAGTCCTACAAGATGATAATAACGACTTTTTTAATTTGGTCGAAAAGTTCAAAATTCAAAATTTGATCGTACCAAAAAATGTTGAAACCACATTTTTTCAAGATTTAAAAATTCTATGTACGGCTATTCATAGTACTCAGAAACTCAAACAATGTATATCTGACTTTTTTCTGTAAAAAGAAAATTATCAGAGTTAGAGCATTTTCAAAATAAAACTAAAATGAACATTTTAAGCCAAACAACGCACAATATGAAAAAAGTCAGTAGAAAAAAAACGTTGCTTTTTGAAAGCCCTACAAGATTATGATAAAAACTTTTTTAATTTGGCCGAAAAGGGGCACGCGCCATTTAGTGGCAGGCGCGGATCCAGGGGGGGGGGGGCAAGATGGCTTGCCCCTCCCCCCAGTTCAGACTCGAATTTTGCAAATAAGATAATTAAAGTTTATTATATATAATACTGGAAAGCGAATTTCCTCCTTTAATACGGTCATAGAGAAAGCATCAATTCTCAGCGTGTATTTTTCAAATGTAACGCCCATTTTATACCATCTAGTCATGAAATGTATGACACATCATTTTATTGTGAATAACCATTGAAGTTGAACAGGGAGCGAACTCAGCTGATTGCGAGATTTGCGAGGTTACGTTTTAGAACAATCAATAATAGTCAATATTTTATTTCTGTATTCTGGCTATTTTAAGGCGGCTTTAGTTTTCTGATGATAATTTTCGTCAAGATTCTTCATTCTTGGCTTCGTTATAAAAAGAAAATGTTTGCTGTTATGATACCAAAAGTTCAAGCTGATACCAAGAACTGAAGAAATGCGAAAATCAACTAGTGATTGCATACATTAAAAAAATAAAACTTAAAAAGCAGAAGATTGTACTTTTAAAAAATGGAAAAATGTCAGAATTGTGTAACTATATATTATTTTAATTGATTCTTTCATGAAACACTGTTAAGGCACCAAGCACGAAATATGTATTATCATTCGAGAAGAAAGAAATTAGGTTATGAAATATCATGATTGCGCTGGACCGAGAAACTGGGAAATGACCGGGAATTATTTTAGACCGGAAAGTGATAGTGCATTTTTTCTTCGACCGGGAAATTTGCAAGTTTTTAGAAGAAAAATCTATCCAATCACTTGAAATATCAAGAATTTTATATCAAAATATATATAATACAATTTAAAATAAGTTTGATTTCAACTTTTTTTTAAAATGCTAAGCGTAATTGTTAACTTTTTCAATCATGAAATCATTAAGTTTGCAATATGTAATTCTAAAATCTTTTGCCATAACAATTTTCCATTTTAGATTTTCATTTTTAGGGTACATTTTCTGTTTAAAGAATTTGAAAGTGCGGTTTTGAAGGCTTACTTAATAAAAGACAAAAGGCTTTTACGATTGAAATTTTTTGACGAAAAACGTTTTAAGTTGATCAACTGTAAATATACATTCATTAATGATTCTTAAAATTGAACTTTAGTTTGTGTATTCGAAATTGAACAATAATTGAATGATTTTAAGGGGCGATTCTAAATCAGTTAAAATTAAATAATTTACAGATTTTGACGTTAAAAATTGAACTACTTCAATTCAAAAGCCTTAGTAGTTAATAAAACGTAAACTTTCAACTGTAACTTTATAAACACTCTGTTGTTTTGGTAGAAAATATACCATTTTTAAACATTTCAATTTAAACATTTTTAATAAAGAAAAGAAGCAATTTTTTAATAGTCAGCAATGTTTAAGTGTTTATTTAAAATGGAATATTGAAAACTAAACAATTCGAAACTAAATTGTTTGAAACAGAAAGCCTTGAATCGTTAAAATTTCGGAGAGCTAAACTCAAACTTAGAATGTCACAATGTTAATTTTATTGTTCTGTTAAAAAAAAAATTATTTATAAGTGAAAATGTTGAATTTTGATGTGTGAATAACACATAAAAATGTATTCATTTAGAAAAATGCGAGTAAGTTGAGGAAATATTTATATTTTTTTAAATTAAAATTGTGAACCTTTTGAGGATTATGAAAGGTTTTAATATAGTAAAAAAATTGTCGTAGAATTCCTGGTAAAATTCAAATGATTTTTTTATTTCGAAAAATTAATCTCTGCAGAATATGTTGGAATATTTTAAAACAATAGCAAATTTTGATAAATAAATAACAATTGAATAGTTATGAATTTGAAAAAATAGGAATAAGTTTAAGAGATATTTAGAAGTTTCGAACAAGTTCAAAAATAAGTCGAAACTTTAAAGGATGTCAAACACTTTTTAACAAAATGTAGATTTGTTAAGATTTCAAACAAAACATTTAGAAGCTTTTCAAGCATTTTGAAAGGTTTCAAAATAGAAAAAAAAAATTTATTTAGATTCCTTACCAAATTTCAAGAGAATATTTTTAAAAGATTTAAAAAAAAATTTTAAATTGTAAAAATAATAATGTAAAGATTTCAAAACATTTAAAAGAAAATGTAGATTTTTAAAGATTTTAATACAAAATGTGGTAGGTTTTTAGGCATTTAAAAAAATTTCGAGATCATGAATTTTTTTGGAGGTACCTGGAAATATTTAAAGTGATTTCTTATTAAGAAAATATACTTTTATAAAATGTTTTAAAAAATTTAAAATAAACAAAATTTCTGTTTATAAATAACAATTGAACAATTATTCATTTGCAACAACTCAAAATTTAAATAATTTAACTTCTAATTTAAAAAGTGTTCGATAAAAAATTGTAATCTTTCAGTTCTTAATGTTTTTAACTTAAAATTGTTTGAAACTATATAATTTTTTTTATAAATAATGCAAATTTTGAATCGTTAAAACGATTTTCTCATACAAATAATTTTTTAAGAACAAGAAAAAATCTGCCTCAGCCCTTGATTTGAACCAGGCAAAGAATAACTTTTAAATTATTATTAACCTCTCACTTGAGGGTGGAGGGGAGAGTGTAATTCTT
>NC_046663.1:110419788-110434436 GCF_010883055.1 Belonocnema kinseyi
CCCCCCCCAAGCCCTTCTCTGGATCCGCGCTTGGTTGAATCCTCTGGAACTTTGTACATATATTCACCGATATTCTACAGCTGTAGTGGTTCGCGCTATGCTTCCAGAATATTCTTGATTAGATAAGGACAGTGAAATATATGCAGCATGTGAAGGTTAGAGAGAAAGAGAAAGAGATATGTATTAACCCTTCGCCATACAGGTGGGTCGTTTACGACCCATGCAAATTTTCCCGATTAATTATCTCCGAAACCCACAGATGGTGTGATTTGACACCCCTCCCTAAAAAAACTTCTTGATAGTGGGAACTGAACTGCAAAGGAATGCTTCAATTGTGTGACGGTCTAGGCACTTCAATCATAAATAAACAATTAATTTCAATGTCTGTCATGGATCCGTAAATCAATGCAGTAACTTTATACACGAATATGAGGAATTTATTTTACAGCCTTGCCGTAGCGAAGGTAAACTTAAAACTAACGCATCCCTCCGAGCTGTAGGGTAAGCCCTGTTCCAACACGACTATCGGTGGAGGGGGCCAAAGGGGCCCTTCCTATTCTAACATAGAAAAGTATCTATTCATAGAAACCTATGGAATACTGCATTCCTTATACGAGACCTATTTATGTGAGATCTATTACAATTGATCATTGTGTTTCCGAGAAAGAAAGATTTCAAATTGAAGTAAGAAATAAGAAAAAGGTATGCGATATGCCCATTTAAGAATATTAAAAAAACGTCGCATTCGTGTGCGATCTATGAAAAGCCGGTGTATAAAGAGTATCGCTCGAACTTCTGTAAAGATTGCGCTCCTTGAATTATTTATTCTCATACGATTCTTTAAACCTTTTTAACCAAGTTTCTTATGAAACTTATATGATTATACGATAAATAAATATTGATTTTTGAAAGAAAAGTGGATTTTTCATCCATTTATTATATCCTAGTGGACAAAATTTGGCGACGTCTTTACGACATAGTTACATCTTCACGACAACTTTACGACATCCTATGTCCATGTCGTTAAGGTGTATTTACGATATCGTAAATAAGTCGTATGATCTGACAATGTCTTTACGATATCGCAAAGACACTAAAACGACATGGACATAGGATGTAATAAAGTTATCGTAACCATTTCGTAACGATGTCGTAAATATGAATAGGAACATATATATAGGAACATTTAGTAGAAGCTCCGATGAATACACATGAATTTTTTCAAGCTTTTTTAAGCTTTTAAAATAGAAAAAAGAACAAGCGGACATAAACGACCCACCTGTGTAACAGAAGCAGCAAAAAAGCCTGTGTGGTGAAGGGTTAAATCAAAAATAATTTTCTAAAACTTGCAAGATTGCAGATACCCGTCCATAGGTTAGAGTGAGTTTCGAATGAGAAACAGGATTTTTTAATCGGCCACGTAATTTTTTTCTCGTAGTCGACGTTTCGAGAGTCAATTGCTCTCCTCATTAGGATAAAACATCAATCCAATTTCAATAAAATTGTATAAATT
The DNA here is from genome assembly GCF_010883055.1 of Belonocnema kinseyi. Classification (NCBI taxonomy): domain Eukaryota; kingdom Metazoa; phylum Arthropoda; class Insecta; order Hymenoptera; family Cynipidae; genus Belonocnema; species Belonocnema kinseyi. The sequence continues at coordinate 110,421,302 of NC_046663.1, forward strand.
CTTATATTTGTAAAGAAAAAGTCAGAATTCTTGATTACTATTTAATGTTTTTATCTTTCTCATCTGAATTAGTTCTGTGGTGCTGATGTTATGATGTTTTTTTATTAATAACATATTTAATATAAAAAAGATAATAATACGATGATTCAAGAATGATAATAACATGAATTAATAATCAAGAATTCAGACTTTTTTTTACAAATATAAGGACTTTTACAGTTTCATTGACATTGGATTGATGTTTTGTTCTGATGAGGAGAGCAATTGACTCTCGAAACGTCGAAAAATTTTTATAATGGAATAAAGGATCTTCTCAACATCATGGTCTTTTACTTGGTCTGAAGTATGTCAGTTTTGTACATCTTACTGTATTTATAATTAGTTTAAATTATTTATTAAGAACTAGTTAAATGGGCAACTTTTAAGAAAATCCTGGCATACATGCAGTCTACTTTTATTTAAAGACTATTTATTTTCAAGGTGCAGTCCCATGAAGGCCTCTTTCACTCTCATCAATTTCTGTTGTACGCCGAAGTTTTCTGCCCTCATGGGACTGCACCTTCAGGCATTTTAATATTTTGTTGAACATTGTTTTTCACATATTTGCATCACACATCTGAATGTTGAAAATTTATTTATATATTTTACACAACAAAAACGAATTTTTTTCTTTTAACCCATTTCGCCTCAAAATGTCCATTTTGGCCATCAACTTTCATCGACGTATCAATGTCTATTTTCATCAGCCAAAAAAATTGCAAAAGTCATAGTCCGCTATTTTCGAGGTCGCTCTATGGATCTATGCTATTTAGAAAACGAAAAAAACACTTCCCATCCCTGATTTTTTCATTTGAATAATAAAAATGGTAGTTTTTAAGGGTTTTTTTTTAAAGTGCAATTTTCAACGCAAAACACATCTTGAAATTCAGTAAACTGAATGGAAACAGGGTGGTCGAGGCCCAAAGAATACGACTATGCTATTTAGTTATTTTATTTTTTGATCTAGGGGTTGTGAAACCACCCCAAAAGAGGGTAATTTGGCATCAACTAAGATTGAGTATATAACTGTTTACATATACACATATGGATATGTATATATATATATGTGTGTGTGTGTGTGTTTTCGAGGGCACTGGTTCCGATTTCGATGTCAAATTTCCAAAATTCAAGATAGCGGATTCTATATGGCTACTTCTGGGTTTCGACTTCGCGTTTTTTTTCTAAACGACATAAAATCTGATGCATGAAGCTCTTTTGGGGTGTTGATAACGATATTAACGTCAAAGCTATGAAAATAAAATTCATAAATTCAAAATGGCGGGTTTAATATGGCGACCATTTTTTACAAATTTTCAAGTTTTTATATGCTAGGACATATACTTGGTATCCGGGGATTTCGGTAGCGGCTGATAACGATTTTGTCGTCAGAATTACAGAATTCATGGTGCCATACTATAGTAATCTACAAATCTGAAAAATGTGAAGTTAGAAATAAACATTTTTTATGCGATCTTATTGAAAATTTTTATATTTTTTATGTGAAAATGCCAGTTGATAAAAGTAAATGTTTGTGAGCAGAAAGATTTTTCATTGTCGATCGTTGAGTAATAAATTCACATTTACAGTACTGGCTAAAGACGTTGAAAACGAAACTTGAAAATTGATAGGTACAATGGAAAAATAAGCGCCATATTGAATCCGCCATTTTGTATTTATGAATTTCATTTTCATAGCTTTGACGTTAGAATCGTTATCAACACCCCAAAAGAGCTTCATGCATCAGATTTTATGTCGCTTGGAAAAAAAAACAAAATCGAAACCCAAAAGTCGCCATACAGAATCCGCCATCTTGAATTTTGAAAATTTGACATCGAAATCAGAACCAGTGCCCTCGAAAACATATATATACGTATCCATAGGTGTATATGTAAACAGATACACTCAATCTTAGTTGATGCCAAATTTCCCTCTTTCGGGTGGTTTTACAACCCCTAGATCAAAAATAAAATAACTAAATAGCATAGTCCTATTCTTTGAGCCTCGACCGCCCTATTTTCATTCAGTTTACTGAATTTCAAGATTTGTTTTGCGTTGAAAATTGCACTTTAAAAAAAAATACTCTTAAAAACTACCATTTTTATTTTTCAAATGAAAAAATCAGGGGTGGGGAGTGTTTTTTTTCGTTTCCTAAATAGCATAAATCGATAGAGCGACCTCAAAAATAGCGGACTATGCCTCTTGCAATTTTTTGGCCGATGAAAATAGATATTGATACGCGGATGAAAGTTGATGGCAAAAATGGGCATTTTGGGGCGAAATGGGTTAATTTACGTTTATAAAATCTCGTTATCACTGAAAGTGAAAAATGAATAAGTTACAGTGACACCAATCCTATTTAAACAGGTCGGGCAGATCAACTTCAGGCAGGCACCCCCCCCCCCCTCTGCTTGAGAAAAAAGAATATGATGAACAAAAAAAACAAGAGCGTGAAAGCACCTTTATTTCCTTAGGCACTTGTGTGACAAATAAATTCTTGAAATACGTGAATAACACATCAACATTTCAAAAATCAAATTAAAAAACTTTCTTCTAGCTTCATTTAAAATCAAATTACATTGCAAATAATTTAAAATCAAAACTCTAATATACTATTTCGCATAAATATTAAACACTCAAATTTTTAGGACATGAATGATTTATTTTTATCAGTTGTTCAAAAATTACTTAAGGTTCTACTCGGCGGCACTAACCCCGAAGAATATAAACTTCTACTGAGGGTAAAGATTTCATTTAGTGGTGGGAGGATGTATTGAGAATATCTTAAATATTACTCCATTAAATCATTGCCTTTTTACAAATTTTTGAAAAACTTTCAATGTTTTTAAAATATTAGGACACAAAGTTTATTTATTATTTAGTTTTTATTAATATTGTAAAAGTTGAAGATCTAAATAAGAGAAACGTTTCAATGACTCGAAAATGACCTGAAAATCTAAAAATAATTAAAATTAATATTATGGGTTGAAGAATTATATATGGATTGGAGTACATGGCTGGCCTGATGATAAGTTACACAAATTTGCATTGGGTTTATGAAAACTGTTTAAGCAAAATTTATTATTCAATCTTTTTTTACAATATATTTGTTGTAATCGACAAAATGAATCAGGATACTTTCATGCATCGCTTATAATTGCCAATTAAAAAAAATGATTAGTTATTTAACTCTGATTTAATTTGTCTACAAATGGAATTTTTTGTACCCGTTTTATTTATGCTGGCATACAGCAAAGGGATATATTAGAAGCATTCTTTTCCATACTTTTAAAAATTCAAAGATACTTACGAAAGGGTGCTCTCATGTGTAATATTGGCGAACCTGTTGATATATATATATAAATTTAATCGTGCGAATGATGGATTTCTGCACGTTCTGTTTTATTTCACTTTCTTTACTTAATTATTTTCCCCTTATTTATCGTCCATTTTTAGTTAATTTATTTACACAATATATTTCCCAATTTTCATGACCCCCCCCCCCCTCAAAATAGGTCGGGCAGCTGTCAGACCTACCCCCACCCTGGGTTGGCGCCCCTGATAAGTTAGAATCTGTAGGTTATATGAAACTTCACATTTAACTGATATCAATCTTAAATTCACGAAAACTACCACTTTTGTTTTATTTTATAGAAATTACTATTAACAAAAATGCGGATATTGGATTTCTGAACATTTGTATGTTTGTGATGCAAATGGATATGAGAGAATTGCAATATTCGTTTCTAACACGTGGACTCCCTGCAGCCATTAACATGCCAAGCCACATTCGAAAATGTACTCGTTCTATAGTTTTAAGACATTCTGAATAGGAGAACATGACCTCAAAAAACTAAATTAAGTTCAATTCGTGATTTACGTTTGACAGAAGAAACGCATGAATCGTTTAAAGTACTCAATGAAATGGAGTTTGAAGGATGTCAAACTGAATGAAGAAGTGCAGGTTTCCTTTTACAGTAACGAATCTGCATCATACAATTGATGTTTGATGAAGTCCGATAAATTGTATGATGCAGATTACGCTCTTCATTATTTAATTGCAGTGAATGGGAAGTGGCTACTATAAGCTAAAATTAACTTTAGTTAATACATATAGAAAAATATTTGGTTCAAAATATGCAAAAAATATTATTATAAAGAATCAGAAATGAAGGATGAATTCTGACCTAACTTTTAGATTATAATTTATTAGATAGTGAATATTCCATGTATAAATTAATCAACATTTATTTTAAGCAAATTTAACGCTAAATTAAAGCATCCTCGATTTTCTATAACCTGCATTATAGGGTAGCCTCAACAGATGGTTAAAACATTTTCAAATTTTTTCTTATAATAATTTTTTGCATTTTTTAAAAGTTTTATTTTCAATCTTTAACGTATGATGGGCAAAAAACTTACCTTTGTGAATGAGAAATAAAAGCGAGCATATATCTATGGATAGAAAAGGCATGCGACCTCATCTCGAATATCGTTGTATGACATAAGGAGCGATAAGCGTCGGGCAGTGTACTCTTGATATTTATTTTTTTGTTTAAGTTATTAAACGTTCATGAAAGGTCTGGACTTAAATTCATAAAATTTATGGTATTTAATTGAGATAAAAAACAAACTTAAAACCCTTTTTTAACGTCCAATAAACAAGTTGATGTGAAGAATTCCTGAAAATAAAATCAAGAATCTAACGACCAAATTTGGACAACCACCACAAAATGTTTTCATTACAATCTGAAAAAAGGAACATTTTCCTCTTCTCCTTTCCCCGTAAAAAGGAAAAGAAAATCATTCGTCTTTCATTTGGACAAAAATAAAAAGGAGGATAAAAAAATGAGAAGGCAACCAACCAAATCCCCATCCTTTTCTTTCTTAAATCTTACGTCCTTTCTATTCTTACAATTATCAAATCACAATAAAAAACATTTGTAGAAAATAATCACCGACGTTTCGGCACTCATACAGCACCCTTATCAAGGCAACAAAATATATAATAAAATAAAAATAAAATAAAAAAAAAATACAAAAAAAATAAAAATAATATAGAAAAATTTATTTTTATTTCATTCTAATGAAATGTGTGCAGCCTTAGACTATCGATGCGTGAATACTTCTGTGAGTTCAAATGCTAGTCCTCTCTCGCTCGCTACTTGATACCAGAATACAGCAACAAGAATCTCTGCATATATGAGCTATCATAAGAAACGAATTCATGATGATTTTGATACCTTTCTTGCCTAAACCATTCGAATTACTGTAAATATTTTTAATTTTCAGGATGATTCTAGACTGCAGAATTTTTCATGAGTTATTTACGCATTCAATAAATAGTCAAAACAGGATGCCATATCTAGCCTTTTACATGAATTTGGCTCCAGACTATTGCGCAATAGTGACTTCATCAGGACCCATCGAGAATGCTCTCGAAGCTTAGCACGGATACAAACCTCTACAGGTGGAAGCATCTCGATATCGGTAAGGTAGGATTCTTGCGTTAGAACCCGCCTTGCCTTGCTCATCTACTAACCTGCTCACTAGGGCTTATCGGAAACAATAAAGTAGTTTGCACGAAGTCCTAGTAGCCAAGAAAACTTTCTTTTGGGAATCGAAAAAAGTCGACTTTTTCGCCATTTTCTTAGATTCATGGTAAATTTCTCGACTATTTGACCTATAATGTGTAATGTAAATCAATAAGAGTATATTTTCAATATGTGCAAAAATAATATATAAGAAAAGTTTTGACATTAAAATAATTTTTATTGACTTAAAATTACAAGAAAATATTTAAAAGTGGTATATTGCTCTTTATTCGACAATAAAATTAATTTATGGTATATACATTATCAGAAAAAATAGTCCGAAGCAAGTGAATTTGTACTTACATAGCAAAAAATGACTCAAATATCTTCTACCCTACCTTAGTGACCCTGAAATGTCAAAATATTTAAAAAAATCGACTTTCGCTATTTTCTTAGAGTTACGACAATTTTTCGACTTTTTGAACTTGAAACGTCTGATATACGTTCAGAAGAATGCATTTTCAATATATTACACCAATAATATATGCAAAATGCCGATACTATACCATTTTCTTAACGTTATATGACTTATCAACCATGTGACCATGATACGAGTATTATATATTTCTCTGAATAAAATCAAATTAAAAAAGTCGAATATTAGCTTGCTATAATGTGTTTCAATTTGGACATCCTGTTTAATTTTTGAACCGAACTCATTTGTAGTTTCAACAATGAACAAAATCTATCATTTTTAGTTTTTTAATATGAGATTATATTTGGATGCGTTCACGGTCCGCTCGCTAATGCTCAGAATCAAAACAAACATGGTTTACTGCAATTTTTTAGTGCATCAAGGTTTTGTTGGCATTTTACCAGTGCAACACGGCACACCAGGCTTTTTTACATTTTGTTTTTTCTAATCGTTTTTCATTAAAAGAATTCAGCTCAATTTTGACTGTCTAATCACGAGTTTTTTATAAGAGAGCTCAAAAACTTGAATTTTAAACAGTATTTCTTTTTTGCATTAAATTCAGTAAACATCGCATGTGTTTTGTTAGTGGTTTGAGTTTGTTAAATGAATTTGTTAAGCGAATGCTCAATCATTCGAAAATACAATGAAATAAATAACCGGAGATCACCTACACACTTTGATGTAATGAGATCAGGATGAGTTGAAGAAATTTGAAAAGTCACATGAAAGAATTGAAGATAAATCCTTGTACAAAAGCAATTTAAATGCGTTTCGTGCAAAAAATAGGCAACTTAGTTAACCCGAAGAATTACACTTCAATCATTTGTCTGACACGCTATTTAATATATTCACAGCTATCCTAACAGATAGGATTGTTCGGGCAATTGAACCTCTGTGGCTAGAAATCTATTAACAAAGCGGCTCAAAGAAAGGCGTAGCAGGATGTCATGAGAACCTGCTCATCGATAGATGCGTCTGCAAAGATGCAGCATACTACCAGCGTGACATATCGATGGCCTGGATTCATTACCGGAAATCTTTCGATTTGACCACCCATAGACTTATCATCTGTCTTTTGGAAAGCTTAAAGGTTCAGCCACAAATCGTGAGGTGCTTAGAGAGATTGATGTTGCTTTGAAAACCCAGACTTACTATCTCATCTGGAAAAAATCGTGTGACAACTAACAGGGTCACCTTTCAGAGAAATGTCTCTCAGGGCGATACCATGAGCACACTCCTCTTTTGCTTCACATTATTGCCACTATTTCTAGCACTTCGCTATTCCGATGGGTAATTTTGCGTCAGAACTGCAGATTGAAAGTACAAGGTCATCCATGTATTTTACATGGACGATCTTAAGATTTATGCTAAAAGCAAAGAGCAACTACGTCTAGCTCTAGGGATTGTCGAACGATACACTAAGGAAATAGGAATGGAATTTGAGTTAGACAAATGCGCCAAGGTTTATTTCAAGCGAGGAAAACTTAATGGCACCCCTGAAGACCCTGAGCTCGTCGATAGAAACGCTATACGACACCTTTGCGCTGAAGAGACTTATGCATACCTGGGCGTGCCACAGAGCCGCATTCAGGGTGTGATATCTGTAAAGGATACTTTCCAAAGCAGATACAAACGTCTCATCCCGCAGATTTGGTCTTCCGAACTGTCGGTAAGGAACAAAGTATCTGCAACGAACATGCTTGCCGTCTCGGTAGTGCTCTATTCATTTGGAGTAGTACCATGGACGAAGAACGAGTTCAGATCCCTTCATATCGGGACATGAAAAGTTATGCTGATGAACAGAAGCATGCATCTAAGGTCTCCTGTAACGCAAAATTTCAAGACGGTGTCATTTCCGCCTTAACATACCGTCGCCACATTTTGAGCCAAGACAATCCCAATGATAGCTGCAGGGCGTGCCATGCACATCCCGATCATTTAGTATACATATCATCTAGTTGTCCAACTCATGCGGAAACAACCTACACCCAGAGGCACAGTGCGACACTAAGAGTGTTTAAAAACCATCTCTGCCACTCTTACGGCATTAACCTTAATATCGCTCCTCTAAATGCTCCTAGGGAAATCGAGTCAATTGTCGAGAATGAGAAGTGCCACATACACTGGAACTTTCTGATCACGACAATTGTTTCTGTTGCACACTCGAGGCCTGAAATGGTTCTTCTTGACTTCGAGAAGCGGACCATGTTCGTTATCGAATTTTCGTAACCAGCTGACAAAAAAATATAGCGAAGAAGAATGAAAAGAAAGAGAGGTATAGGGACCTTATGAGGGAGTTGCGACGATTGTATCCCGAATATTCTGCTAAACTAATCGTCCGTATCATCGGCGCTCTTGGAGGTGCCAAGCTTTCACTGGTTAGTAGTCTGAAAAGCATCCCTGCGTGTGAACAATATGCTAAAACACTTGCGGGGAAAATGCAGAAGGCGGTCGTCCTTGGGTCGCTACGTGTCCTCAGGGTGCATGAGACTTTTGCCGGATCGTAGTATTGATTCCGTTACAGACTGTAACCACCTACCTCACGGTCGTGAGACGTGGTTGTGGCTGAAATTTTACCGCGGCTTCGCTGGGATCGGGTGCAGTTTTTCTGATTAGCACCCGCTCCCGGCGGAATCCTGCGGTTGACCTTATGACAAACTTTCAATTATATATAACAACATTGTGATATCAAGAGTAATTTTGAATGAGTTGAAATTTATAAAACTTATAAATAACTAATTTACGAATTATTTTACTTCAAACAAACAATTAAAAAGATAAACATTCTTATAACTACAATAATTTCTTACATTTTAGCTTAAATTAGGAAATGTAAGGCAAAATATTAATAAATTTTGTTTAACCATTCGATTAGGGGAGCGGCAGGTAATGCGGCGCGGCGGTTAATGTGACGTTTTTAAAGTGATAAAAAAGTAGTGAAAAGTACAGCAGCATTTTTCCGGACTAAAAAAACATCATATATAACGTTCAAGTTGCACACAATTTATACCCAGTGGGCACAAAATTTGGCGACGTCTTTACGAAGTCATTACGACATCTTTACGACATCCTATGTCCATGTCGTTTCGGTGTCTTGGCGATATCGTAAAGACATCGTCAGATCACACGACTCATTTACGATATCGTAAAGATACCTTAAAGAAATGGACATAGGACGTCGTAAAGTTGTCGTAAAGATGTTGTAACGATGTCGTAAAGACGTCGCCAAATTTTTTGCCCTATGGGTAAGTAAAGTATTTAAATCCATCATTTACCCAAAATTAATTTCATTGAACTCTGTAAACAACTTTTACTTCCCTTTCCGAAATTGCACTAAGAGTGCGCCACATTAGCCAACCAGGAAGGATAACTTGGCGCAGGCACAGTTTTTGTGAAACTTGATAATTAACTACTTTATTAGACGTAAATTCAACAATAATAATGATACGAATAGGGTAGATAAGTTATTGATTTACGTGCTCTATATTATTTTATTACAGTTTTCAACATATTTAACTTTTAACAGAGCTTTTTATGACATGTGCGCCACATTACCCGCCGCTCCCCTAAAATTCAAAAATACATTTTTTTAATTGTAAAATTATCGGTTTCTCAATTGAAACATTCGAGACATAATATACATAAATAGTAAGATATATAAGGCTTCCGTTTCCGGTGTCAAATGGTCAAATAGCGTTTTTTTGGCTTTGGTGAAGGGAATGAGGGTGAGTGGATGCAAAAAGGGCAAAAAGTGCTGAGATCGAGTGTAAAGGAAGAAGGGTGAGTGAAGGAAAAGGCGTGAAGGATGGAAGTGTGTGGTTTTAAGTAAAAATTTGGATTGTGCGAAGTTTTTGAAGTTAGGGGGTAAATGTTACATCGGGTAAACATTTTAAATATTACATCATGTAAATTTTACAACAGACATCAGCTCGGTAAGGGGGGTAAGGGGTAGGTGATTAAGGCGGGAAACGTCACGGAGCTTTGGGTAAGATAGGATGCCGACGACGCGGAGTCCACAAACTGGCAACAAGAGCTGACGATGCTAAAAGCATGCGCAGTGGGGAGAAGAGCGGCGTTGATCGCAGTGATAGCAGCGGTGAGAAAAGTGTCGAGAATTCGACCAGCCAGGGGAAGGTTTCGGACTCAGGTACGAGCAACTAACGTGGAACACCGTCAAATTTACAGCGCCTCAACAAGCTAGGCAACGCGAATTCAAATAAAAATATGGACGAATGGAAAAAAAGGCAAGCGCAACTAGCAGTGAAGGGGGGGGGATAAAAGGAAAAGAAAGGCAGCGGACGATGATGTAGAAAGGTACAAATATAATAAGAAAGTTATAATTAAACGGAAAACACCAGAAACAAATAGGGTAGATGGGGGGATGTTTGAAAAATTTTACAATTGTAAATGATAAAAATGGTAAATTATAAAAGGGTTTAGAGAGGAAACAAGAGAGAAATTGGATGATATAAATAAGGACAAAAATAGGCAGAGAAAAGACATTAGGGGGGGAGTGGAAAAGGTAAGAGAAAAATAGGAAGAATAGAATACCCAGTGGGCACAAAATTTGTCCCATTGGGTAAACGCTGGAAGGAATAGAAAGACAAGGTTTGGGGTAAGCTAGAGAGCTTTGAGAATAGACAGAGAGAGGTTGACAAACAGAGAACTAGCGAGATGAATCAGTTGGCAGAAGGGGTAAGCAAGTTAGAAATTAGGAATGAGCATATGGGGAAAACAGAGAATGAGAAAACACTGAAAGGGAATGAAAAGAACGTGCAATTGGAAATAAAAAATCTTTTGAGAGACAGTAGAGTGTGGGCAAGGGTAGAAGGAGTCAAGCGAATAGGAGGGATGAAGAAAGGAAAAGAAAGAATGTTTCTAGTAAAAGTGGAGTGTGAGGAGGAGAAAAAGAAAATTATGGAGGGAAAAAATTATTGAGAGGAAGAAGGGAAAGGATTGAAGAAGATCTAACATGGAGGGAGAGGAAAAGGAGATGGCAAATAGAGGAGAGGGCTTAGGTAGAGAGGAAAGAGGTCCATATGGTGTTGATAGGGAGAGACATTTTATGGATAAATAGGGAGAAATAGTGGTGGTATGAGAATCAGAAGAATTAAGGAAAAAAGGAAGAAGTTTTAAGAAAGTTAGGGGGAAAGGAGACGAAAAAGTGTCTAGAGATAAATCAGAGGGGTTTCCATAAAGCAAAATGGAAACGGAGTGAATAGGAAAGAAGAGGGAAGGGAGGAGAGAAACGTAGAAATAGCTTTCTGGAATGTGTCAAGTTTAAAGAACAAGAATAAAGGATTTTGGGGGAAGATAGAAAAGTGGAATGTGATTATGATGAGTGAAACTTGGGCAGATGAGAAGGCCTGCAAGGGGATAAAAAAGATGTTACATAAAGTTTATGTGTGGACGATGCAAGAAGCAAGAAAGGAACACGATTAAGGGAGAGAGACGAGCGCAATGGTCTCAGGTGTGAGAAAAGAATTGGCAGTAAAAGAGAGAAAATAGAAGGATAGGAACGAAAATGACGGTACAATGGTAAGAAGGTTTAGAGTTGCAAAAGTCAAAATAGCGGTGTTTTGGGTATATAGAAGAAAAGGTAATCTGGAGATGAAGGAACACAGGAAAGTAGAAAGCATACATGAGCGATTTCTAAGGTGGGTGATGGAAGTTAGCTGGAGTTCCCCAGGATACATGTTCATAGAAGAGTGAGGAAGGGAAAAATGGTTACTAGACAAACTGAGACAGCCTGGAGGTTTGAAGAGAAGCTAAAAAGGGGAGAGGGAAGCAGAATAACGCAAGCACGTTTGGTCGAAATTTGGAACACTGAGGCGAGAGAAAATTTGGGAAATTCAAAATGGGAGGAAGAAAGGCAAACATAAAAAGGGTTTGTAAAATACGAGAAGGGGTTATGGAGTGGCAGGACATTGAGTTAGAGCTATTAGTTAAACAAGGAGAAGAGAGATGGACAAGGATTATAGATTCGAGGTACAATAGATGGTATATGATGGTCAAAGGGTTGACGGAACCAGAATATCTGCAAAAAATAAAAAAGAAAGACAAATGGAGTAGGGTGATACGGTTTCGAATGGGAGAAGGAGTGAGAGCTTGTACTATAGATATTGAATGGAGAAAGAGGAGAATCTATTTAGAGTATGTGGATAAGAATTGGAGTCATAGGCACATGTTTTAGAGAGGTACACAGGAGAGGAAGATGTGTAGTTGAGTGTGGATGAGTGTATAAGATGTATTTGGGATGGTAATGAACAGGGAGTGATGTGAATGAAGAAATTGGAAGAATTAAGGGAAAGCAAGGGAATATGTCACAGCCAAACGGTTGATCCCGAAAAAGGACATTAAAAAGCAAAAGTTAAATTCATAAGCATGGAAAATGTTTGTTTTTTTTGTAAGAGGAAACGGAAGCCCTGGTAGATCGCTCATTACCAGAATTATTAGTATTTTTTTATCATTATCTTATTTTATTTTTAAGTAAGGCGAAACATTAGAAGATAAGCAGCTGATAACTTAGATTCAGGATGGAATGCAAATTTTATTTACAGGCATTGGAGGGCCTCTAATCCGTAAAAGGGAGAGATTAAATATACATACATACATGCAAATAGTAAGATATATAAATTTTTATAAAATATCATATCAAAAATAAAATAAAAAATCATTCTCTTATACACTTATATCTTTTAATTATAATTTGTTTAATTCATAATTGATGACACAAACATAAAAATTTACGAATTATTGTCAGCATCCAATCAATAGAGTATCCGATACCCAAGGGTCCTTTGCTAAGCTTTCGGATTAATATTCAGAAATAGATTTTTTTATTTTAAAGTTAACAGCCTAAAACGTAATAATTCGGAATCTACGGGTTTTGATGATTTCAGATATCTTACTTTTTTTATAAATGTTTAAAATTGGAATGAATACAACATTTGTCGTAAATGGAATGACATACGCGAGAACAGACAACATTTTATAATTGTGGGTCCGGATGCAATAAGGGCACATAAAATTTTTTCGTGCGAAAACGAAGTCCCCTGGAGGCTTTAGAAAAAATTTTCGAATTTTAATT
>NC_046663.1:110434536-110438690 GCF_010883055.1 Belonocnema kinseyi
TATTTATATGTTATATACTACTCAATGTTACCAACTGTTAATGTAATTAGAAAAATATTCCTAAGTTACTAAAAATCATCACAGATTGCATTAAAAACCATTGAAACCCAAAATTACAGGTGATGAAATTAAGAATCTCACAAGTTAAAATGTCATTTTAAATGAATAACTTTATTCACTAACTTTGCACATTAATCCATGGGACACACGCACAATTTATTTTATTAAAAATAAATATAAACAAAAATAAAATAAAATAATATATGAAAATAATAATTTTTATTTTATGTTGTCAAATATTTATCGACTGCGCATCGGCTATTCGACGGACTGGTTTGGCTGGAGAAGAGTGCGGATGCAAAGGAGTTGGTCGGCGCGATCTGCGTAGACTTAGAAAATTCTCGGTGACAAAGATTTGGAGAAGGTAACGAAGAACGTTTCTGTATGATACCGAGAATGCAAGAATTTACGAGAACTTTAATTTTTTAATATAATTTTTTGTTTTTTAGGCTAAATAACGTTTATACTCAATGCACTTAAACCTAAATAGCAATGAACATTAGAAATTAAAATTATATTTTAGTTTTATATACAATATACAATATACAACTATCATTTTTAGTATTAGCAAAACTAAGTATCTATGATACTCAGCTGAAGATAAATATTTAACGTAGAACAGTGAGTATTATATAAATCCCATTCCTGTGACTTATCGGTTATAATCTATAACAGTTCGTCGATCAGTCTTGTAAAATAATAACTGTAATTAAACTTACTCAGTCTGATAGCCGTTCCTAAATATGCTAACTATCTAGTTTTTGAAGCGAACAAAACTAAACAGCTAAAATGATTATAAGAATCTAAACAGTTATATAGGTAAGACACAGTGGAAATTAAATATCATTGTTGTAATTTATAACTAGTCTTCGTTGTTCAGTCATTATCTTACTAAGTCTAATCAATATTCCTAAATAATAATCTTTTTGGCTAATTTCTTTTTTAAAAAATGAAAAAAAGACTTTAAAAACCTTTCCACATTATAACACAAACTGTAACAAAATGCTGCGTCTAATAAATCAAAATTTGCGACAAAATGTCAATTTTATAAAAAAAACTGCAAAAAAAACTTCAAATTTCGATATTTTATAAAAATTGGAATAAATCTGAAAATAATTAAATTTTTAAATGTATATTATTATTACTAAAATTTAGTATGTATGTGTTTATTTTCTCCCTTACACGGATTTGAGGGCCTCCGCTCCCTTTACAGTCCATTACAAAACCACTTATACTACCTTAATAATACTTACTATCCAAATAATAAGATTCTACTCATATTAAATTATATGCTATCTTTTTGTCTTTACACAATTATTCTCAAGATTTGCTGACCGTAGAGTTTCCTGGGCTTCCGTTTCCTCTCACCATTTCCGATATCATGAATTCACGTTTTCTTTATCTTTATTACTATACTGTCCTTGTATAGGATCCACCTTATTCTATCACCCACACTCTCCCGACCTGTTTCGTCCCCCGTACATCTCTCTAAAACATGACCTCATGATTCTATCTCGCAATAACAGACTCTTCATCCATCCAGTACCTACACTCTCTCCTTGCTTCTCCCATCCTAAATCATATAACGTGGTTCCATTTACTCTCCTTTTTTAACTTTCTTAAATATTCTGGCTCGCATTCAGCCTTTACTACTTTATACCACCTGTTATACTTAGATTCCACGATTTTTTCCATCTTTCATCCCCCTCTTTAGCTATCAGTTCATCCTCTAACTCTTGCCATACTCTGACATCTGCTCTCATATCGCATTCTCTCCTCCTCTTTCGTCTCTCTTCCTCCCACCTTGATCCTTCTGTGTTTGCTCTATTCTCTTTGTTTACTACTTTCCGTAGACAAGCTTTTGCTATCCTGCTTCCCTCCCCCTTTTTAGCTGCTCCTTAAAGTTTCATGCTCTCTTCATTTGTCTAATAACCATTTTACCTCTACCTAATTCGCCCCTCAACATATATACTGGACAGCTCCAGCTCACTCCCATTACCCATCTCAATAATCTCTCCTGCATACTTTCCACCCTCTTGTGCTGCATCCATCCCCAGATCTCCACTCCGTAACTTAGGACTGACCACACTAGCGCATCAAACATCCAGTCTCATCTTTCAGTCATCCTTAAACCTTCTCTTCCCTATGCCCTATACCTGCCCCATTACTTTAGTCGCACATTCTATCCTTCTCCTTACCTGTAGTTCAACCCCGCCTTTCGACTCAAACCAGAAGCATAAGTAACTAAATTCCTCTACCTTTTCCACTTTGTCCCCTTACATCTTCCATTCATATCCTACTTTTGTCTTTCTCTTCTTAAAACACATCATCTTCGTCTTAATTACATTTACCTTTAAGTTTTTAATTCTCACATACTGCTCAACTACTCTTATTATGAGACTCATCCCTCTTTCGTCATCCGCTAGTAAGACTACATCGTCTGCATACGCTAAGGAATATACCGTGCTATTCCTCAGAACCGTTCCCTCTTTTCCCTTCTTCTCCAGTTCCTCCTCTAGATCTGCGAACGAGAGACTGAATAGTAGTGGACGCAATGGACACCCTTGCCTGAGCCCTCTTCCACTCCAAAACACCTCTCCTTTTTGTTTTCCAATCCTTACCCTTATCTTAGTCTCTTCGAATATCTGCTTTATCCTCTCGACCCAACCTTCTTCCACCCTTCTCTCCTTCTTACCCTGACATAACACCTTTCTGTTTACCGAGTCAAACGTCGCTTTAAAATCTACAAATAATACCACTAGTTTTCCTTTCTTCCTGCCTGAATTCCTATTCACTAAATAATTCAGTACGTAGATGTTGGCTACTGTTCCCATCCCTTTTTTGAAGCCCGTCTGATTATGTGGAATGATATCTTTCTCTTTCACTCCCCTTTCTAATCTCTTTCTGAGTATCTCCGTATATATTTTATAGCCCACTGAAATAAGTGTGAATCCCCTATACTCCTCCAGCTTCTTGCCCACTCCTTCTTTAATCATCAGTACCACTAAGTGTGCCCTCCACTCCTTAGGCCATCGTTCTGCTCTCTAAACATTTTTGCATACCTCCTACATTTCCTTTCTCACCTCTTCCCCTCCAAACCTCAAAGCCTCGTTCTCAATATCGTCCTCTCCTGTGGCCTTGTTTCTTTTAGGCCTAGGTATCGCTCTATTCACTTCCTCGCTACTTATCCCGTTATCACTATCATCTTCCCCTTTTATTACCTTCTCCATTTCACCTAATATCTTATTTTCCACTCTTCCCAACAATCGCTTAAAGTACAGGGTATACTCATCCATCACGATTTCCTCATTGAACACCTTCCTTTTCCCTCGTTCCCTATTGATCACCTGCCATTCATATTTTATTCGTGTTTCCTTATCTCCCCTTTTCTCCACTTTTTTACATTTTCTTTCATTCTATATTTACTCTCCTTACATTCCGCATCCCACCATCCTCTCTTCATCCCCTCCTCCTCTTCCCCTGGCCTTACCCCTTCTTTTATCCTCTCCGTTAGTTAGTTCTTTTATCTTTTTCAGGCGCCATGTCTACGTCTTCCCCTTCCAATCGCCTAATCTCCTCATTCTCAATTCTTTCTCTAAATTCTCTCAATTTATCTCCCCGCCCCCATCTACCCATTTTCACTGTCCATTCGCCAGTTCTTTCCTTTTTTCGCTACGCCGCTTCAATCCTGAGCATTTCAATTTCGCTATTAGCGGGAACTGTTCTGAGCCTAATTCATTACCTACTCCCACTTTATTCATTTTCTTCCTTATTCTTTCTTCTGCTAGAATGTAATCTATCACAGTCCATCCTTTAACCATAAACGTCACTTCCCCTTTTTCATCTCTTCTAATATTTCCATTCCAGATCAACCACCCTTCCTCTCCTAACAGTTTCAAAAGGGTTTTACACTCCCGATCTATCTCCCTGTGCTTGGAATTTCTTCGAACAGTGTCGCTCGCTTCATCCCATATCCCCACCCCCCTAACTCTCCTGTCCACGCGTTTAAGTCTCCTCCTATCAAGACCAGCTCTTTATTCCTTTCTTCCATCTATTCCCTGAATACTCTCCAATCTTCCTCTTCCCCTTTCCTT
>NC_046663.1:110438790-110442693 GCF_010883055.1 Belonocnema kinseyi
TATTTATATGTTATATACTACTCAATGTTACCAACTGTTAATGTAATTAGAAAAATATTCCTAAGTTACTAAAAATCATCACAGATTGCATTAAAAACCATTTAAACTCAAAACTTTACATTTATTTCGGTAAAAACATAAATTTTCGTAAATTCTTGAAAAATAATCGCTCGAGAACTTACAGGTAACTTACCGGCGTTCCTTGTGTAAGTTACCGCCTTTTAAACTCTAGATCTGCGGGTTGAGATGCATGGGCAGAGATGGGTAAGTAAAATACCCTAGGTAATTTAAGTAGTTTATTACGTTAAATTACTAGGTACTTTACGTACCTAGTTTCTTACACGATGTAAATTACGCAGTTTCCGTTTCCCACCCACAAACATTAGCTCTAAAACTTTTGGCCATTTACAAACATTCCTTGAAAGGAGTGTTTTTGTTTTGCTTCTGTTTCGCTTTAGTTGATAATCTTTTTTTATGGGAAATATTGACAATAAAAAAACTCTTACAAACGCCAGTACCAGCAATTCAAGAAAATGAGGTAATGCATTGATTCGCCATCTTGGCACGTAATTTATTAGGTATTTTACCTGTTTTTTACGTGAAATACTACACTTAAGTATTTTACGTAAAGAACCTTCAGTTACGCGTAACTGCACATCACTGTGCATGGGATGGGAGATGGGAGATCGGGCAATTTCCACCAAGAGCACCGTCTACAATAAGTTCCTCGAACTGTACACGTTGGAATATATTATCCACGAGAAAATGAAAGGATTAAATTCTTTATTATAGGTTCGTTATCATAAGTGATCTGCAGACGAAAGTTAGTACCGGCAAGGAGCACGTCACAAAGGATAACAATAAACATTCATATATAAACGCGAAAGCTAATATTTGCGCTGTTGCCACAACTTCCCCGCTCAATTCTTCTAATCCTCAACCAGTTCAAAATTTTAATTTTTTCTACGAGCTTGCTTCTAAAAATAGGTGGTAAAAAAATCCAAGGTTTTCACAGAACCTCTGTATTGTATCCTTCTATCGCGTCTCAGTTAAAAAAAAAATAGAACCGTTTAGGCGTCATGCAAAAATATGTTACACCAAAGTTATTTTACCTAGATGCGGCAAGGGTCAGGAGTGGGGACGGCCGATATATATACCTAACTACATTTTCGACCATATTGAGGTGCTGCCCTCTTCAACTTTTTGTCGTTTCTATGGCAACCGCGTTCTTCGACCACATTAATGGGCGGGGTGGGGCCGAGGCGCACACTGAAAGTTGTTGAATTCCAAACCGAACGTGATTTTCTGTTTCTCGCGTTCGCCTTCGACATCACTATAGCAATATTTGTTGTAGCTGAGTTGGTCGCCTGGCTCTGTACGCGAAAAATGTTGTGAACGCTGAATTACCTAATTGTATTAAAATTACAGAGAGCCTAAAATTATTCTATTTATTATTATTTTTAAATTGATTAATTTCTCTTACGGTTTGTTTGAAAAGAGACATTTTCGGGATAATAAATAAATATATTTAAAAAAATTCTTTTCGTACTTTAGAATTGTAGTGACATTTCAAAAATTCTTTTTTTAATAAACATAACATATAAATGAAATTGAGATCTATTTTAAAAATAAATAAAATTTAGTTAAATTCCAAATTTAAATAAAATTTGTTTCAATTGTAGCTAAATTCAACATTTAAATAAAATTTAGATGAATTTAAAAATTAAATAAAGTTTAGTTAAATTAAATTAATTTCTCGTCTGCTGTATTTTAAAAGAGAAATTTTCGACATACTACGTAAACAAGTTTAAAAAGAATTCTATTCGTACTTTAACATTTATTGCAGTGCAATTTTTTAAACTGTTTTGTAGAACTAAATTTAAAGATTAAATACAATTTAGTTATATTCAGCATTTAAGTAAATTTTAGTTTAATTAAAGTAAAGTTCAGTCAAAAATTTTAGATGTTTCATGGCGTTAAATGGTTTTAAATTAAAGTGCAATCTAGTTAAATTAAAATAAAACTGTAGTTAAATTTTAAATTTGAATACATTTTTGAAATCAGTAATATTAAAAATAGTGCATCCATATTGAAAAATAAAATTATTAATGCTATTTACGTAGAATGTAAATGACATAAGATTTTTTCACCAGATTTCACAAATTGAATATTTACTTGCAATTTAGTTAATAAATCGAGCATCAAATAAATCATTATGTAGTAAATGAAAGGTGATATAGTAGGGATCTTAAACAAAGTTGTTTTTAGTGTATTTTTTATTCTTATTTTTGATTAAGTACAATTACAAGTTTATGTACAATACGCATTTTAACCGTCTTATTAGATACAGATATATGGTCAAAAAGCTCAGGAAAGTAATAATTAGGATTATAACTGACTCATAAAAATAAAGAATAGATGTAGAGAAGAAATTATATTAAAATAATCTGCACGTAGTTTACTGAGCCCTCTAACCAGGAGTATCCTACATTGTGCAGTACTCTAATAATTAAATTAAATTTATTTGAACCGTATACAAAATTCAAAGAAAAGGCTGAAATGTGAATAATTTTCGGGACAATTGACACGGTGGCTACTAGATAGAAAAGCAGGAAATAATTCGCCATAATTTTCGAAGCAATTGGGAAATTTTTTGGAATCTTCAAAAATTTTAATTTTCAAATCAAAAAAGGGAACACAATATATTAACCGATTTAATCAATCAATTGGATGTCAACCCACAAATTCTTTTCGCTCAGCTCAAACGATTTGACTAATTTAATAATTTTCACCCCGCCATATAATAGATAATGTATACATATTAATATAATTATATTAATTATATTATATCAATAATATATATATATATATGTATGTATATATTTCTATAAATAAAAATGAACTAATAATACGTACCTACTTGCAAAAAATAATTTTGCTGAAATATTTCATTGACTTTCAATTTTGTCAATAATATTACTAATTAAATAAATAATTAATTAGCTGAATATGATATTTGGGTATTTTTTAGTTTTCTATTTTTTAAATAGAAATATGAAAATAGAGTGTTTTTTTGCACATGAAAAGAATTCTTGAAATTGTCCAGAATTTTCATGTAAAAATTCTAAGTGTTATACTTTTTACCAATAAAATAGTAAAATAAAACATTTTTTGATATTATACTAAAGTATTGTTTAGTTTTCTTTTCTTTAAATAGAAATGTGAAAATAAAGTGTATATTTTTTGCATTAAAAGAATTATTCAAATTATCCGGAATGTTCACGTTCCCAATAATATCCTAAATTAAAATGTACGGAACCATATAATTGTCCAATGATTAAATTCCGGAAATTTAATATTGAAAGAAATATACCACGTGGTATATGGATGGCCCCAAACAGTAAATTGTTTATCTTGTATCGCTAATTGTATAATTCAGAATTTATATAATTCGTTAAATTATAATTGCGGAGATTTTTAAATTGGGTCACTTTGTATTATCAAAATTTTGTTACGTTAAGCTGTATATTCGGCATCTCATTTTGAATTATTTTTTATTATTAGTCCTTTTATTTATTACAGACACATATTTTTTCTGCTTCTGTTTCACATCAGCCATTTAAAATTTTTTTAAATTTCCTACTTTTCCTATTAATGAAACCTAAGAACAAAATTCCCGGTTATAGAAGATGTATCGATGCTGAGAATTAATATTTTAAAGATTCCAAATAATAATGCAATAATGCAAAATGTAAAATTGAATCATTTCTCTTAATCGCACACTAGTATAAAAAAGAGTAATGAAGATAGTATGTATTACAAGTAACAATGGATTTAAAATTAAAGGAATAAAATAGAAGGGAAGTTAGTATTGATGTAAGACTTTTTCAATATGAAACTTTA
>NC_046663.1:110442793-110447452 GCF_010883055.1 Belonocnema kinseyi
TTCCCGAAGTTTCAGCTCGATATTTTACTTACAAAAAAAGTTCTTAGGTTCAAAAAAATATTCAGTGAACTGAAAAACTGTGGTCGGTAATATAGGTATTTATCTGTGTCACATGTCCTTAAAGAACAGTTAAATAAGCATTAATTTAGAAAAAAATCAAATAAGCTGGAGGTTTCTGAATGTTACAAAGAAAAGAACAAAATTTGGAGCTCCTCAAGAATTTTAAAATACTAGGAAAACAATAAAAATTTCTGGATAAATTTAAAATTATTTTTTATTATGAAAAAGTACATAACTCAAAGAGAATGTTTGAAAATATATCAAAACATTTCAAAAGATTTACAATATTAGAAAAAATCTAGAAGCTCTTAAAACAATTTTGTGTGCAGGATTTTACAAAAATGTTAGGAAAAATGGGAATCAGTCTAAAAGATATTTAAAAGTTCCGAAAAATTTTTTAAATAATTTTAAAAGATTTGAAATAATTTAAAAGAGAATAGATACTTTTGATGATTTTGAAATGTTTTCAAATGTTGACTTTTTATTTTGAAAAATTACATAATTTTAAGAGGAGGTATAAAAATATGGGACCACTGACAAAAATTCCGAAAGGGATGAATGAAAAATCCCAAAAAATGAAATCTCCGGCACCTGAATAATAATTTTATCAAAATTGTATTAAAAAAGACATTAAAAAACACGTTTGCTTTGAAAGAAAAAAATGTTCTGCCTAAATTTTCTTCGTACCTACATAATAAAATTTTTAAAACAAACTTTGTAGGATTCAATTCAACAACGATTTATATCAAAATTTATTTTTATTATTTTTCTTTTATTAATAAAAAATTCGATTTTTCAGAACTTTTTTATGTTTTTTCAAATACTATGCACATTTTTAAACATATTGTAAACTGTTCAGAATTTCATTATTCTAGAATTTTTTAATTCGGGATTTTCAGGTTTCAGCATTTTGTTATTTCGGGAAGATTACAGTGTCGAAAATATTTCAAAAATTTGAAAAGATTTATAAAATTCTAAAAAAATCTTGAAGATTTTGAGGCATTTAAAACTCCTGAAAAACTTAAATCAGTCAGCTGTATCAATTATAATGATTTAAAGTTTATTTTTAAATATATTTTATGGAATATGTTATTTTTTATGAATGTGCCAGTGAAATTCTGTTCGTCTAATTTTGTTTGCCAATGCGAAATGTAATCTGGCTTGGAACTGTCGTCTTAACATTTAAAAACCGAAAGAACAATTTTCCTATCACTTGGAATTATAATTATATTTTTATAAAAACGTTAGAATATACAATAATTAAGAAATGGGAAAATACATACGAGAACTTGATTAAACGAATAGTCTAAAAAAGTCCGTAGAAATTGTAGACCACAAAAATAAGAACTAAATAATATTAAAGAACTATATATAGACAATATATAGAATGGAAATTATAATTAATAATTTTAGAATTAGTGGAAAATATATGAAACCGTAATATAAATTACTCATCGACTTATATTTTTGGTATTTATTAAAACAACCAAGTTTTGCAAAGCTTTAATTGGCAATTTACTTTCAATCTAAATGTTTCTTGTCCAAGCTAAGTTTACCATCAGTGCGCCTCGAAGGTGTGCCGAGAGTTGTTTACAGCGCTCCAAGTGGCTCTTGGCAAACTATATTGATAGGTGCTTTCTACGGGGAGCGGTGAGTAGAGGGGAAGTGACTTTTTTCGCCAGACGCGTCGTCTATATTTATGGCGGGCAACTAAGCCCGCACCGCATCTACGTTTATAATATCTTTGTTAAAAGTCAAGTTCGCCGGGGCCTACGTGGTCAGCTTAATACGTTACGGCATTCGTTAGCGGGCTCCTATTGGTCAGGCTCAACGTCAAGGGTTTGCACTTGACTCCCTTACTCTAATACTACCCTTGCACATAATCCAAAAATGCAAGGTTATAAATATATGTGACTCGGGGAGGAACGGCAGATATCCTTGAATCGTTGATATTCATTGAACCCGCGTCACTCGAGGTCTTAAATATTAAATATTTGATATAGAAAGTAGAATCTAAAATTTATAAGTTCCGCGTAACTTAGTGTAGTCGTCGAATCTAGTTTATATGTAACATTAAGTAAAGTTAGATATAGAATTTAATAATAATAATAATAATAATAATAATAATAATAATAATAATAATAATAATAATAATAATAAAAAGTTCATATTAACTGTTGTGCGTGTGTCCCATGGATTAATGTGCAAAGTTAGTGAATAAAGTTATTCGTTTAAAATGACATTTTAACTTGTGAGATTCTTAATTTCATCACCTGTAATTATTATAAGGATTTAAATAACCGCGGTAGTTGATTTTCAAATCAACGCCAGTCAGCAGCGAACCTTACGACTAGAAAAGGAATCCACCAATCAAAGGATAATTCTTTATAATATTCGGTGGATCCGAAAGGTAGGACGTAACACAGGACCACAAACTTGCCCGCCGCGCTAACTACCGGTATGTGGTGCAACTAATCTCATGCCGTATCTAGGACCTAATATCTTTGGTATTATAAGGATAAAATTATTTTCTGATGATTTTTTAAAAATTGGGACTGCAGATTTATGACGCTGTAATCTAACGTTTAGCGCAATTAAAAAAGGTCTGACCATTTCGAAGTTAAGATAAGTAAAATAAAAACTTGCATCGTATTCATGTAAAACCTATCTCAAATTATTGAAAGTGTAACCAAAGATATTTTACCTAGATGCGGCAAGGGTCTAGTTAGGCCACATGTCACGAGAGCGGCGCTATCGGCGATTTTGTGGCTTCGTTTTTTTCCGATAATTTTCGGCTAAATTCGGCAATGCCGCTACATTTATGGATTATTTTTTTATGGATTATTGATTATGGATTATTGATTTATTCTTCAGGATGAAAGTCACTTTTCTTTATTTGAACATATTCTTAGTATATGTAATTTATTTGTATTACTTAAAAAATTAGAAGATTGTGTTATAGAAATTAAGAATGAACAAGTCACTGAAAAGATGATAAAGATAATTAGGTATAAAATCTAGATCTAGAAAGAATGGGATAAATTTACCATTGTATGATAAATTTTACTGTTGGTTATACATAGATCAATTTTAATAATAATATTTAAAAAATAATAACATGGAAGTAATTGAAGTAATTGATTGAAAATCCTGACCTTCAAATTCCATATTTTATTTTTATGATAAATACTTGTGAAAAGTAAAAAAATAAAAAGTTTTATTTCAATATTGTATTCCTAAAGAGGATAATTCGAATATTTACGTGAACATTCTGGACAATTTAAAGAATACTTTTTATGAAAAAAATATTCACTTTATTTTCATATTTCTATTTAAATAAAAGAAAACTAAAAAATACTTTAGTGCAATAACAAAAAGTGTTTTCTTTTACTATTTTATTCGTAAAAAGTATAATACTACGAATTTTTATGTGAACATTCCGGACAATTTAAAGAGATCCTTTTATGCTCAAAAAAGGTACACTCTATTTTCATATTTCTATTTAAAAGATAGAAAACTAAAACATACCTAAATATCATATTCAGCTAATTAATTAATTATTTAATTAGTAATATTATTGAAAAAATTAAAAGTCAATAAAAATATTTCAGCAAAATTATTTTTCACAAACAGGTGCATATTAACAGTTTATTTTTATTTATTTAAATATATATACATATAAATTATAATTATATAAATTAATTAATATAATTATATTATTATGTATACATTATAAGTATATTAGGGCGGACTAAAAATAATCAAATTAGTCGAATCGTTTGAGCTGAGCGAAAAAATGTGTGGGTTGACATTCAAATAAAGTAAACAAAAATCTAAAATCGGTAATTATATCTTCTGTTCCCTTTTTTAATTTAAAATTTTAAATTTTTGAAAATTCCAAAAAATTTCCCTATTTCTTCGAAAATTATGGGGAATTTTTTCTATGTGCAGTTTTTGTATAGGACTCAATAATTCACTAGAAAAAAACTAATCATAGAAAAAGTTCGAAATTTATTTTTCTGCCGTTTTATCTGTTAGAATTTGGTACTTTTTTGTATTTTTTCTTATGTTATTCTTAGCCACGTGGGTTTAAAGGCTTAAAAACATTTTCTCTCTCGATGGATTGCTCACCTTGCCGTATGGAGTATATATAGGTTCCAAATTAAATCATTAATTTATTTAATTTAGTACCTTACACTTCTGGTGAGAGGGCTGAGTAAACTGAGGAGTTCATTCTTTTTTCAATAACGATATCATAGAGTTTAACAGTATGATACAAAAATACTTAAATTGTTCTTAAAATTCCTATCACAACTCCACTGTTGAAACTAAGAAGCAACCGACCATCTATTTTTGTACAAATAGAATTTATAGTTACGCTAATTTCTATACATTTAATAACTTACATATGTACATACATTTATGATAAATTTTTTCATTTTTGTTATACTACTTGTAATTAGTATGACAAAGCCACCGAATGCATCCTCGGGTTGTGGATAGAGGGTCCCTGTACCAAGGGTTTCTGCTGAATATGGTTACAAAAATAAATAGGTAGTCGCGGACAATTGTCCAGGGGTGGTCCCGAAGGAATTAACC
>NC_046663.1:110447552-110449981 GCF_010883055.1 Belonocnema kinseyi
AATTTAAAATTTAAAAATGCGAAAATACACCATTTTCCATGTTCATTTGCAATCCAGCGAGTCACTTTCTTTCGCTTCTTTTGAAAGTCGATCCTTTGCTTTTGAGTTTTCTTTTTGAACTATACCTTGAATTCAACGCATTTCAAATCAAATTTTTGCAGCTGCATTTAGGTTGAATTATACAAAGGTTTTTTGTTTTATATATAAATTAAATAAAACATTGTATTGGGTTTTCACGACTGTAATTTATAACTCTAAAATAGAATAATTGTAGCTCAAACATGAAAAAGTATAGACTAATTTCATATTTAAAGAAATTCTATCACATATATTGAACTATTAAAACCTCTGACCTTTTTTAAGGTTTTTAAAACTCTTTTAAAAACTTTTTTTAAAACAATTTTGTTTGTGATTTCTTAATAAAAGAATAAGTGCTATTTAGTCTCCAGAACAGCAATTTCAAAAATATTTAAAGCCTTAATAATTTAGACATTTTAAATTTGTAGTCTTCAGAATATATTGAATAATTTCAAATTTAAAGCTATTTAAATATTTCATCTAAATTTTTTAAAGGAAAGTGTTCGATAATTTTAGATTGAAACCTCTCAAATTATTTAATTACAAATTAAAATCATAAAACTTCAAGTTTTATTTATTTTTTGATAATTTGCCCCCCCCCCCACAAATTATTATTTTTTTATAAGAAAATAACGCCTGATTTTTGTAAAAATTAACAAATATATATTAAAGGTTCACTCAAGGTCATTTTTGTTCAAAAAGTTTGTTCCTAAATAAATTAATTCTTATTGTTTCCAATTTCGTTCTGTCACTCAGGGTAATTTTCTGTGAAAAATATTGATTTACAAAGAATATTTGTCAAACAATAGAATGGATTTCTTCGCCCGAGCTGCAAACGTAAATGATACTATAGTAAAAACAACTGGAAAAATGTAGACAAAAGCTAAATTTGGCAAAGAAAACAAACCTTTGTCGACCTATAAATACTAATTTTATTCCCCGAAAGATTTTTAAAAAATCTCTTCGAAACACTTTTATTGCAAATATTTAATTGAAGAAAAATATTTGTTATATAAATAAAAATAGTACAATTTTTACATACAATTCTTAAAATAAAAAAATCTGTGTCAAAGCACAATCCAATCCGACTATTCTCTCGAAAATTATCCGATGTACAGACAACCACGACCACAATAACGACGACGTAGACGCCAGAGAGACAGACAGATACCGATGTGAAAACTTGTTTTTTTGACTCAAGGAGCCTCAAAACGTCGAAATTTAATGAAATTCGCGAAAATCATTATTCGCATAAAACTCTTCTCATTATGGATGAGAATGTGATAAAATAATCATGGCGCCTTGAAAAAGTAGCGTTTTTCGTCTCTTGACTTTTTTCCATATCAAGCTTTTGTTGCTTCAAATGTCCACTTTCGTTTGGTTTTTTGGATTTTGAAATTCCTTTAACTTTGGTAAGTTTGATTTTATCAAAAAAAGTTGTCAGGATAAATTGTTCATATTTTTTTGTACCATAAATAGCTGTCGATAAAATTTTCAAATTTGGAATAAAGTGGTCTCAAAAAATTTGAAAAAGCTTCAACTTTTTGGATTTTTATCAAAAATGGCTGTTTAACGAACTCGATCTTTCTTTTTGGTCCCTCGAACAGTGTGTCAAAGCCCAATCCAATCGGAACAGTCTTTCGAAAATTATCAGGTATACAGACAACAACAACGACGACGACGCCGGACAGACAAACAGATCCTGACGTAAAAACTTGTTTTTCTGACTCACGGGGCCTCAAAACGTCGACATTTGATAAAATCAGAAAAAGTTATTTTTCATAAAAAACTAATACCTTCTCATTTTTGACGAGAATGTAGAAATTATCAACAAGATTTGTAGAAAATCTTACAAAGAGTAAAATTATTGTCCCGTAAGTTACAACCGAAAAATTACAAATTAAAAAAAAATGAAAGTTGTTTTAAATATTAAGCTAGACTCGCGACCGGGACAAATCAGAAAATGAAAGTAAATTTGAAAATTGAACTGCAGTTTAAGTATTAAAAACTAAACAGTGATAGATTTTACAATGTGATTTTAGATCTGTTCAAAATGATATAATTTACATATTTTAACGTTAAAATTTTAACTAATTTAATTGCAAAGCCTTAGTAGTGACACAAGTGTTAAGTTCGAATTAATGGCTTCTTAAATGAACGCCTTTAGTCAATTTCTAAATCAGTTTGAAGTATTGTTTTAGTATAAAATATTCCTTTTTTAATCTATTTGGTTTGGAAATAAGAAAAAACAATTTTCAATAGTAAACAATTTGAAAATGAATTTTCACAATTTCAGAGTGACAAATTTAAACTTGGAATGTTACGATTATAATTGTTTAATTTTTTTATTT
>NC_046663.1:110450081-110451705 GCF_010883055.1 Belonocnema kinseyi
GTCCTCGGGTTGCGGATAGAGGGTCCCTGTACCAAGGGTTTCTGCTGAATTACAAAAATAAATAGGCAGTCGCAGACAATTGTCCATGGGTGGTCCCGAAGGAATTAACCCCCAAGCGGAGTTAACAACAGTTTCTCTCTGACCCATCTCGACTCTTCCAAGACCCTCCAGTTACTGTCAAACACCCACCCAAACCAGAGGAGGTCGAAGTATTTTGGAGAGAAGTCTACGAAGTTCAGCATAGACTGGACGAAGACTCAAAAAATATAAATAGCTACAAGGAGTTATGTGATGCCCTCATGACACCTGATAAAGAATGCCCACCCATCACTACCGAGGAGATGAAAAATGTATTAAGAGGGATGAAGAACTATTTCGCACCGGGACCAGATTGTATCAAAACCTGCTGGTGGAAGAAGTTTTCTTCAACCCATCAGCATTTGGCCCGTATTTTCACCTCATATTTGAAGTCGGAAGAGCCGATTCCAGAGTTGTTGGTGGAAGAGCGCACAATACTTCTGCCGAAAATACGCAACTTAACTGAACCGAAGAATTAGAGGCCAATAACTTGTCTGAACACACTTTATAAGATATTCACAGCTATCCTAAATGATAGGATTGTTCGGGCAATTTAACCTGTGTGGCAAGAAATATATGAACAACGAGGCTCAAAGAAAGGCGTACCTCGATGTCGGGAGAACCCGCTCATCGATAGATGTGTCTGCAAAGATGCAGCATTCTACCAGCGTGACCTATCGATGGCCTGGATTGATTATCGGTAAGCTTCCGATTCGACCTCCCATAGACTTATCATCTGTCTTTTTGAAATCTTAAAGGTTTATCCGCAAATAGTTAGGTGCATAGAGAGATTGATGCCGCTTTAGAAAACCAGATTCACTATCTCATCTGGACAAAATCGTATGACAACTAACAAGGTCACGTTTCAGAAAGGTGTCTTTCAGGGCGACACCATGAGCCCACTTCTGTTTTGCCTTACATTATTGCCACTATCTCTAGCACTTCGCCATTCCGACGGGTACTTGTGCGGCAAACCTGCAGATCGAAAGTACAAGGTCACTCATGTATTTTACATGGACGATCTGAAGATCTATGCTAAAAACAAAGAGCAATTACATCTAGCTCTAAGGATTGTCGAACGATATACTAAGGAAATTGGAATGGAATTTGGGTTAGACAAATGCGCCAAGGTTTATTTGAAGCGAGGAAAACTTAATGGCATCCTTGAAGATCCTGAGCTCGTTGATAGAAGCGCTATACGACACCTTTGCGCTGGAGAGACTTATACCGCATTCAGGATGTGACATCTATAAAGGATACACTCCGAAGCAGATACAAACGTCTCATCCAGCAGATTTGGTCTTCCGAACTGTCGGCGTGGAACAAAGTATCTGCAACGAACATGCTTGTCGTCCCGGTAGTACTCAATTCATTTGGAGTAGTTCCATGGACGAAGAACGAGCTCAGATCCCTTGATATCGGGACAAGAAAGGTTATTCACATAAACAAAAGCATGCATCTTAAGTCTTCCGTTCCGCGACTGTACATTTCACGCCGTCAAGGGGGTCGCGGAATATTGAGTCTTGAATGTCTTCACAACAGGATT
>NC_046663.1:110451805-110454998 GCF_010883055.1 Belonocnema kinseyi
AACAACGTGTGTACATTTGGAGGTTATGTATGTTACAATTCTCCTGTGCGTTACTTCCAAACTACACAATATTTTTGGCCGAAAACTTTGGACTTGCAAATATACATAGTAACTAATCTCCCGGAAATAACCCTTTCTGCGGGCAATCAAAAAAGTTTATTTCATAAATAATTTCCAGATTATCGGAAAGGCAGAGATGAAAAACGACCTAACCTCAAAATAATACATATGCATAAAATTTGTATTAAGCACAATAAACAATCAATTCCAACGGCATCAGCCAGTAACGTTGTACACGAAAATACGAACCCTCTAGAGCCTCGTCTAGTGGCCGCCAGGTTTCGTATTTTCGTGTACAACGTTACCGGCTGATGCCGTTGGAATTGATTGTTGAAATATATTTTTTTACATCTTTTATTATAAAGCTTTGTACTTAAACGTAGTTTTCTTTCGGCTCTTGCATTTCTCAAAGTTTGACACCGATATTTTATGTATAAAAAAAGTTCGAACGTTCAAAAAATGTTCAGGTTCAGAAAAAAGATGAAATAATTTTCAGTACAGTTCCTACCAAAATGCAGTACCTAAATGTACTTTATTGTACTCTAATACATTTCCCAAAGTTTCAGCTCGATATTTTATTCACAAAAAGAGTTCTTAGGTTCAAAAAAACATTCAGTGAACTGAAAAACTGTGGTCGGTAATATAGTATATCATTTTCAGCTGTGTCACATGCCCTTAAGATACTTTACAGTCAAAACAGGCAATAACTTCATGGTAAATAAATTTCCTTTCAAGACTTAAAGTGTACTTTTCCCTAAATAAATTGTATACTTTTGAGACTCTGACGGGTCTGGTCTTTGGTATTAATTAATGTTTTACATGAGAAATATTTTCACAAAGTAAACCGCAGTCTTATTTCCTGAATTAGGCGTAGGTTTATTTTAATCATGTGAAGAAAATTTGCAAAAATGAACCGCAAGAATAAACTGATAAACAAAGGAGCAGAGGAAACCGCAAGAGATACATAAACTAAATGAAAACAACAGCCCAGGAAAAAAGAATCCATTGAAAAGAGGACTCAGTGAATTGCGTATGTGTCATTTGCAGATTCAGAAAGTTAAAACAGAATCGGTTTGCGACTATGTGAATCGGTCATTTTCTCAAGCAGCTTTAAATCTGCCATGTACTTCAATGACCAATTTAAGCAAGGGTATATTGAATCGGTTTTGTTCTTTTTGAATAAGACCTACTTTTTTGGGGTTAAGCGGGCTTTTGCGATTTCAGTTATTAGTCTTTTACGGTGTATAAGTTAGTCAACAAATTTATAACGACTAAAAGTCTTTAAAAAACAAATCGGCGGCAATCTTGGAATTCCAGTGACAGATACGCAATTCGAAAGCCTTCGAAACCCATTCCACAGAAGTGAATGGATTTTTGTTTCCTGGGAGTGATCAAATTTATATATAAAAGGATTAGGGAAACAGAGCAGTTTAGTTTAAAAGAGTTTCAATATTGTGAATCTCCTATATCGAATAAATATTATTTCGTATGAAGTAATCCTATGAAACTAAATAAAAGGATTCACAGATGATGAATATGAGTCTGACAGTTCCTTACCTGGAATTTTACAACGGAAATAAAATGCCAACTTTTGGTCTTGGAACTTACTCGGTATGTGCATATTTTTCATATTTATTTTAATTAATTTTTGATATGTAACGGTGAAAAATTGTAATTTTAAAACTGGATTAAAAAATCAGCCGTGTTAAAAAATAATAATTTTAGAATCGTGATGTTTGAATTATTCTTTATATTTTTTCATTATTTGGATTATTTTATTTTTATTTTTATATCTTTAATTGGTTCCAATTATTCGGATACCAATCATTACCAATACAATGAGAGTATCTAATCTATGTAATAAAATAGTAATTAATACAAGTTTATTATACCTACTATTTTGTTTTAAGTCGAAGTCAAACGAAGTCGAAGAAGCCGTAAAATATGCTATCGATATTGGTTATCGTTACATTGATACCTCCTATTTTTTAAATAATGAAAAAGAAGTAGGCAAAGCAATTCGAGGGAAAATTGAAGATGGCACAATCAGAAGAGAAGATATTTTTGTAGCAACGAAAGTAAGATTAAAATCCTTTTTATTGTTTACAATATCATCACGCGTTTCGCACATTCAAATAAATAATTTTTTTAGCTGTGGAATACTTTCCATAAAGAAGAACAAGTTATTCCAGCTTGCATAGAGTCATTAAAGAATCTTGGTTTGCAATATGTGGACCTATATCTTATTCATTTTCCAATCGCGTTTAAGGTGCCTAAATAATTTTTTTAAAAATAAAATTAATTAAAATGATATATTTTTTAATTATATTTTTTGAAGAAAGGAAAAGAATTGTTTCCAGTAAATACAGAAGGAGAAATACAAACTTCTGATGTTGATTATCTAGATACATGGAAAGGCATGGAAGAGTGTTTTCGAAAAGGTCTTGTGCGTGATATTGGAATCAGTAATTTTAATTCTGAACAAATTACAAGATTATTGGCATCGGCGACGATAAAACCAGTCAATAACCAGGTGATTTGCAAATTTACCTTCATTAAAAGATAACTTCTTTTTTAATTGCAAGTAATTTATTGATTGAAAATATATTGAAATAATGAAGGATATTGAAACTGAATCCAAAATTTAATTTCTAAAATTAAAAAATCCACAGGTAGAACTCAATATCAACATAAACCAGAAACGATTGATCGAATTCTGTAAAAATAATGGTATAACTGTTACTAGTTATTCACCTTTAGGAAGACCTGGCTATAATAGTGAAATTCCTAATTTTCTGGAGAATCGAAAGGTCATTGAACTCGCGCACAAATATAGAAAAACTCCAGCACAAATTTCCCTGAAATTTGTCGTGATTATAAAATAAAATCCAAAAATAGCTTAATATTTTCTATTTCCATTCATTAAAAAATTGATCTTTTTCCTTTATTATTGTAGGCACAATTAGGCGTTGCTTTAATTCCCAGATCACTGAATGGTTCTCGAATCAAAGAAAACTTTGTGATTTTTGATTTTCAATTAAAGGAGGACGAAATGAAAATTCTTGAATCTATCAAAACTGGGAAGCGAATAATTTCATTTGAAGAGTATGTATATTTATATATTTGTTAGTGC
>NC_046663.1:110455098-110463032 GCF_010883055.1 Belonocnema kinseyi
CATATATAAATATATTATTTTAAATTTTTATTTTTTCAGACTTAAAGACCACAAATATTATCCATTCGGGATTCCATTCTAATTATACGGCATGCTGCGGAGAAAATGTTTTTGGAAATATGAAACCTATTCTTATTAAATTGTGATTAAAATTTATTGTCTAAAATAATATTTTGTTGACTTTTGAAAACATCTATTCTTCATCATTAAATGTTGTTTTCTCTGAATAAAGCAAATATTTAAATAAGTCCTTCTAATCTTTTTTTTTTAAATCCATTCTACACACATTTCAGGGATTTTAAAGAGTTTAACGAATTTAAGGAACTTCCGGATATCAGGGAATTCACAATATTCGAGTATTTTAAGAAATTCAGAAAAATCAACGATTTTTGAGAATTCACAGAATTTAAATATTATCAGGGAATCATGAATCTTAATTTGTTTTACATTACAAATTTTTTATTTTTAGTTTTGAGAGCTGTGCATTTTTAGTTTAAGAGGCTTTAAATTTTATATTGTACCATTTTTTTAGTAATATAAAAATTTTTAATTTAAAACGTTCTAAATTTAAAAATGGTTCATTTTCAAGTTGTAAAATTGATTAATTTTCAGTTTTAAATCCGGAGCAGTAAAATTATAATTCAAATTATTGGTAAACCTCAGAGTGAAAATTTCTCAATTTCTATAGCCTATATATTGAATTATTTAAAGTTTTTAATTAAAATTTGAAGTATCTAGTTGTCCCAAAATTCGGAATTTGTATTCAAATATTTTTCATGAGCTTGGCCAGTAGTCCCGATTTATCGGGATGACTAGAGTCCAACCTCTTTTCCAACTCTCCCTATTTTTCGGAACTCCTGGACGCAGCCTTTAAAATTATTTATTTTCAAACTTGTATGCAAATATTGTGGACATTTCATTTTAAAATTAATTATTTAACTAATCATTAGTTTTAATTTGTTTTTCAACAATAAAATATAATTATTAGGAAACGATACGTTTTTGGAATATTCAAAAATGAAACCAAACCATTTTCAAGGTTTCGATATATCCTTTCAATTCAAGATTATTTAATTTCAAATTATTCCAGTTGTAAATAATATAATGGTTGAAAGTTTAAAGTTAATCAACAATATAATGTTTTTATTTTAAAGTTTATAAAGATTAAAAAAAAGGAAAGTCATCAAACTTTTATAATATATTTGAAATCATTCTGACTTTTGTATGTAATAAATAAATAAGGTTAATGATTTAACTCATGCTAAATTTTAAAAATTTAATAAAAAGCAGTTGTAATAGATTTTAAACATTTTATTATTATAAATGAAACTAATATTAAAAGTCTAATATTAGAATATTAGGCTTCTCCCTTATTCGAAGTATTTATAAGTACATAAAAAACATTATTTCATATTATACTTATGCATTTCTAAACGTTAAATCTTGTGCATAATAAAACGAACAAATTTTTAAAAATTGAGAAAAACAAACAAAAGAATCTCTGAAAACCAATTGCATGCTGCGAACAGAATGTATTAGCCAGTATTAGCTGGGAACTGCTGTAAACAGAAATATCTTCATGCTGCGAACACTAACTTGTCGAATATTATTGATAATAATATTCAAATGACAAACATTTTTTTATAAAAGAAAATTTAGAAAAAAAATTCGTACTCGATATAATAAACTGACGAAACATGAAAATAATAGTAAATCTAGTTAGTAAAAAAAAATACTTCGACTCTATTGGTCATTAATTGCAGTTGCAGATTTATGCGCATTTAGTTTAAACAGTGAATGCTTTGTTAGTACTGGTAAAAACTTCTCTACGGGTACCAGTGTTGTCGGTTAATACACCAATTTATATTATAATAAATACGAGTTCAGCTCTTTTAAACAATTATTATTAAATATTAGTAATTATGCTTGGACCCGAATGCATTCGAACAACATTTTCTCGTAATTTATGTCTGTATCTTAAAATACAAAGCTTGAACATTAATTATTTAGGCCTTTTTCAAAATGCTTAAACATCGCGGGTTCATTCGCTGATTTTTGAAAAATGGCTCTAAGCTGTTTGCATTCAGTGTTGGGTAAACTGTAACTAGTTACAGTTACTAAATAAGGTAACTAAAAGTTACCTAAAAAGTTATCTTTCTTAATTTTATCACACTGAAAAAAAATTTGCATTAAATCAAGTAGGCTAATTTACTTGGCTGATTCTACTTGAAAGAAGCAAGTATTTTCTTTTTACAACGGACCGATTTTCTTGAATCAAGAAAATAATAGAATCAGGACAACTATTTGAATCAAGAATATATTTACTCTAGGCAAAAAATTATTAAGTTAATTTGTTCCATTATACTTATTTGCATTAATTTTAATGAAATATTGAATTGAGAATATTATATTCTCATGATAAGGAACTAAAACTCTAACAAAATGTTTCTTGATCCCAGTAAATTCAAATACTTATTTTGACCACTATTTTAATTGAAACAATGTTCATGTTCTTGAGACGAGAAAATGAATGTATTCAACGACGGCATAATTTCTCTTAGAATAATGCTGGAATACTTTCCTTCAAATAATTATTAATTTGAAACGAATGTCAGATTTACTTCGAAGGTACCTATGTTATTAAGATAGAAACACATCAGTTTTTTCAACATAGGAACTGTAGACTTGATATAATAGACATCGCACACATACTATGAAAATGAATATATTGGTCTAAATTAATTTACCTCTTACTGCATGAGTATCTTATTAAATATAATAATCGACAAGTTGTCATGGTATGAAGTTGGTTCTCTTCGCCGCTAAAAATGCTTTGAAATCCAATAATATTTATAAAATTCAAAACATTGGTGCACATAATCAATTTTATTTATGCAAATGTAGATAGGAATTTGCAACTTTGATAAATCACTAACTTTAGGCTGACACACAAATCAAATCATTCATAAAACTATAAACAAAATTATAAATTTATTGCGTCGGTGAGTTTTTGGTAGTATGAATTACAAATTTTTTAATAGATTTGAAAAAAGTGTTTTTAATTTTGAAATAATTATACAATACGCAAAACTCATTTCATTCCTATAATTATTAAAAGGTTATGAATGTACTGCATCTATAATTTTTTTCGTTGATTATTTGTATGTATTAATCTACTTAAAATTAAACCATTTCGAGTTTTTTTAACCGTGAACATTTTTATTCGGCTAGATTAAAATTGATTTTTAAAAAGTTAAAAATTTTGTTATGTGAACCTTATTTAATTTAAATTAGAGTTGGAAGACATAGTTGTATTTGGTTTACACACCATTTTCGTGTTCGATAATAGCAGTTTGAAAATCATAAAAATGGAAAAATTCATAAAAGTTATAAGTACAAAAAATAGTTTTGAAAATATAAAATGATCATGTGTTATTTTAATTTAAACTGAATAAGTTTTAGGCAACAGATTTTTTAACTTTAAATCAATTTTTCATTGATGAAAAACAAATTCTTTTATTAAGCAGGAATTTTTAAAATCATTTTCAATATTATCTTCTTACTTGCTATTTAAAATAGTTAATATCTTGTTTTAAATTTTTATGTTATTAATTGGCAATACAATGCTTACCGCGTACTGTCGCGCGCATATATTTGGCTGTTTTAAATAATTAAGTATAGATTTAGGTTTTTTTTTTAATAAAATTAACAAAATTAAGTTTTTCAGTCAAAGAATTCATTAATCATAGAAAATGTCTTGGACTGCAAATGGTTAACATTTTGATAATCACCCATATACTTACATAATTCTTTTTTATTATGTAAATAATAAAAAATAAATATATGAAAGCATAAAACAAAGTTATAAGCTTTAAAAAATTTTTTAAAATACAATTATTACATTTTCTTAATAATTTAAAAAAAAATTTATGCGTTTTGAGAGAAAAATATTTAAGAAAAAAGAATTCAATAACATTTTTAAAAAGTTTATTAAGAATGCATTTTATTTTATAAAAGAATAATTTAAAAATTGACCATTACAAATTTTCTAAATAAAATAATTGAGAATGCAAGGAGGAAGCAAACAAATATTTTTCATCCTATTACAGAATTCTTGTTTCTTCTAATTTCGAAGTATTTTATATTTGAAAGAAAAATAAATTATCGAGCACTTTTTTAAATAGGTAATATTTAAACTAGCGATTAAAATTTTTCTGCATATTTTAAATTATTTTTTATGAATTGTTATTTTAAATTAAAATTTCAATTTAGGAAAGCAATTCCATATTTATATCTTTGTAAAAATCGTATGAGAAAAGAATTCGATAAATTGAAAACTGTGCGATTTATGAAAATGTTCGTATAGCAGAACATTATTTTTTGTCATTGATGTTATTGAAGCATTTTCGTATTTGCAACTTTTCTTTATCATTTATTACCTTTGGGTCGTTTTTAAGCGTTTCAAATATTTGAAAACAACAAGTATTAAATGCCTTGTTAAATAAGTGAAACTTGCTTCGCTTTTTTACATATTTTAAATTATTGTTTAAAACATGTTATTTTGCAATAAAAATTGAGTAAGAGAGTATTATATACAATAAACGAGTTGGATAAATTGAAAACTGCGCATTTTATGGAGAATTTTCGCTTATTGTTCATTACTTTTAGATATTTTAAAACATTTTTAAATATATTAAGAAAAAAAGTATCGAACCTTTACTGAAATAAGTAAAATTCAATTCTAAAATTTTTTAAAATAAAAAATGGTATATTAAAGTTAAGTTCAACAACTTTTAGTTTGAAGTTGGTTGAGGCTTACTATACGACTTGGTAGGGTTCAATCCTCGGCGAGTGCGATTTTTCAAAGCGTCTAGGCGTACGATTATACGTATTCCAAGAAAAAAGTTAATTTTCAGTCAAATAACTGAATTTTCTATCATTTTCAAACCAAAAGGAGTTAAATTTTTAAAAAGGAAGTTGATTTCCAACCTAATAGTTAAAGTTTCTACAAAAAAGATTGCAATTTTCTACAAAAAAAAAATGTTAACAAAACACTTGAATTTTCCACCAAAGAAATGAATTTTCAAGCAAATGGTCAAAAGGCGAACTTTTAACAAAAGAGTTAAATTTCCGACAAAAAGTTAACTATCAACCTAATTAATAAGTAAATTTGATAAGAATCAAATCAATCCTTTCTTCGACCGTCGATAGAAGAAAAAAAGATTAATAATGAACAAACGGCATATACATTAAAAACTCATAATAGTACTGAAGATAAAGCTTATTCTCTTTCAAAAGTGCACAAACCAGATTTGAAATGGAGATTAATTGTTTTCACAATTGGTTCTCCTAACTATAACTTCAACACATTCCTTAGTTTCAATTGACATTGTTTCAATGTTTGATAACATTCTATTAGATCTAGCATTAGACTGCATCGACGAAAAACTGATATAAAATAAAAATTTAACTAAAATAACAAAAAATTAATTTTTAGTTCCTACTAAAACTGTTTTCAATAACCTGGTTTTCTCTTTTAATGACAAACTTTATAAACAATTAAATGGTTGTCCTATGGGTTCACCATTGTCTCCTATAGCTTCAAATTTGGTTTTAGAAGATGTTGAAACAAGAGCTTTGAAAAAATTGAATTTCAAACCTATTTTATATAAAAGGTATGTGGATGATATTTTAGCTACTGTTCCTACTGAAAAAATGTTGATTTTCCAAAATACTTTTAACAGTATTGAAAATTCCATACAGTTTACATCTGAGCTTGAAATTAATAATTCATTAAATTATCTTGATTTACAAATTATAAAAACAACTGGAGGTAAGTTAATTACCAATTGCTTTAAAAAAGCGTCATGGTCTTATAGATATCTTAATTTTAATTCCACTCATTTGTATTGCCAAAAGGTCGGCCTCATAAAAGATTTCATCAATAGATTCATAAAATTGAGTGATATTAGCTTCAGGAAAGAAAATTTGGATTAAATTAAAATTACTTTAGTTCAAAATAATTATCCGCTTCCATTGATAAATAGTATTATTTGAGAACGAATTCATGAAATCTACAATGCTTCCAGTAAGAAAAATAATTGCGTTAACACGTACCAAAAATGGGATTAAAAAGTTACGTTATACCGTATGTTCAAGGAGTCTCTAAAAGGTTGCGAGGATCGTTAAAAAATTGAATATAAATGTTAATATTAGTAATAAACTCTCTTTAAAAATGTTTACTCAATTAAAAAAATATACAAAAGACGCATAATAGAATCCATTTTTATAAACAAATATCACATTATTTCGATTGACTTACAGACAGAAATCATGAATGTCAACAAAATATATCAAAATATTATAAAATAAACAAAACCAAGCTAAAATTTCAGTTACTTAGACGCGCTTTCATCACTGAAATAAAATTCTGTCTGAAACAACCAGAATTCTGGTTAATTCAACTAGAATAGGGTGTTAAATATGCCCTTACTATAAATTCTGGTTAAAAGTATCAGAAGTTTCTGGTTGATAATTTTCTGGTTAATATTATCAGAAATTCGGATAAATGTAACCAGAAGCTCTGGTAAGGTTAACCAGAAATATTTACCCGACAGTTTTCTGATAGCTGAAGAATACAATGTTCTGGTCAACATAACCAGATGTTCTGGTAAACTTAACCAGATGTTCTGGTAAACTCAACCAGATATTTTGGTGGATGTCGATTTTCTACTATTGAATTTCTATATTCTTTTACCTTCATGGAGTCTTCCTAACCCCCTCTGAAATTAAAAGGATTACATGTTACATTTTTGCAAAGAAAAAAATCCAACAAAAGTTTCCGACAAAAAAGTGCAGCAACTATGTTCCGCTTCACTATAACGTCGCCACCCTATAATCTATGCAGGTGAATATATGCAGTAATAAATGGCGATAGATACAACACTCGAAGCAAAAGTAGCGTATTGTTGATGCGTTCTGTTTCTAAAACTATGCTTTAAGACTATTTTATTCGTGATTTCACATCATATACGAGGTGTGTTAAAAAAATAAGGTGACTTTATGGTTTTCTAAAAAATATTCATTTATTTCTTAATATTTATGTTGCCCCTTCAAAGTAATCCCCCTCAGATATAATACACTTGTGCCAACGCTTTTTCTGATAATCATTTTGTGGTATGGCCTTTAGTTCTTTGAGCGATGCAGTTTTTATCTCCTCAATCGTTGTAAATCGATGTCCTTTCATGGGTCTCTTCAGTTTTGGGAAAAGAAAAAAGTCACTGGGGGCCAAATCCGGTGAATATGGAGGCTGAGGCATGACTGTGGTGCTGTTTTTGGTCAGAAAATCTTTCACAAGCAACGATGAATGAGCAGGTGCATTATCGTGATGCAAAAGCCACGAATTGTTTTTCCAAAGTTCTGGACGTTTTTTGCGTATCGCCTCTCGCAAACGGCGCATAACTTGAAGGTAATATTCCTTATTGGCCGTACGACCTTGTGGTAATAATTCCTGATGCACTACGCCACGGTAATCAAAGAAGACAGTGAGCAAAACCTTCACATTTGACCGAACTTGACGTGCTTTGTGCGGTCTTGGAGACTCAGGATGCTTCCACTGAGACGATTGGGCTTTAGCTTCGACGTCATAACCATATACCCACGATTCATCCCCTGTTATAACCCCTTTGAGAAAATCAGGATCATTATTGACTCACACAAAATTCACACAAAATTCAATGCAAACTCTTTGATCCATTTTTTTCGGCAGAAGAAAATCGCCGAGCACACTAAACCCTTCTAACCTTTAACGCCTCTGCCAGAAAAACAACACGAGGTATACGAGGGTGGATTGATAAGTTTCCGGCCTGACCAAGAGATGGCGCCACTAGGCCTACCTTGAGGTGGCGTTCTATAGTACCATCCTTAGATAGCTT
>NC_046663.1:110463132-110466103 GCF_010883055.1 Belonocnema kinseyi
ATCCTAAATGATAGGATTGTTCGGGCAATTGAACCTGTGTGGCAAGAAATGTATGAACAATGAGGCTCAAAGAAAGGCGTAGCCGGATGTCGGGAGAACCTGTTTATCGATAGATGTGTCTGCAAAGATGCAGCATTCTACCAACGTGACCTATCGATGGCCTGGATTGATTATCGGAAAGCTTTCGATTCGACATCCCATAGACTTATCATCTGTCTTTTGGAAATCTTAAAGGTTCATCAGCAAATAGTTGGGTGCATAGAGAGATTGATGCTGCTTTGGAAAACCAGATTTACTATCTCATCTGGAAAAAATCGTGTGACAACTAACAAGGTCACCTTTCAGAGAGGTACTTTCAGGGCGACACTATGAGCCCATTCCTCTTTTGCCTTACATTATTGCCACTATCTCTAGCACTTCGCCATTCCGACGGGTACTTGTGCGGCAAACCTGCAGATCTAAAGTACAAGGTCACTCATGCATTTTACATGGACGATCTTAAGATCTATGCTAAAAACAGAGAGCAATTGCATCTAGCTCTGGGGATTGTCGAACGATATACTAAGGAAATTGGAATGGAATTTGGGTCAGACAAATGCGCCAAGGTTTATTTGAAGCAAGGAAAACTTAATGGAATCCCTGAAGATCCTGAGCTCGTTGATAGAAGCGTCATATGACACCTTTGCGCTGGAGAGACTTATACATACCTGGGCGTGCCATAGAGCCGCATTCAGGATGTGACATCTATAAAGGATACTCTCCGAAGCAGATACGAACGTCTCATCCGACAGATTTGGTCTTCCGAACTGTCAGCGAGGAACAAAATATCTGCAACGAACATGCTTGCCGTCCCGGTACTACTCTATTCATTTGGAGTAGTTCCATGGACGAAGAACGAGCTCAGATCTCTTGATATCGGGATAAGAAAGGTTATGCACATGAACAAAAGCATGCATCTTAAGTCTTCTTTTCCGCGACTGTACATCTCACGCCGTCAAGGGGGTCGCGGAATATTGAGTCTTGAATGTCTTCACAACAGGATTAGGGGTGAGAAAAATGCATCAAATCTTATCTACCTCGAGTGCTCACTCCTGAAAGCCAGGATTAAGAAAGCCCTAGAGAAAAACTTTCGTGAACATCTCCTCGATAAGAGGATGCACGGTATCTTCCACAGAAATGTGAAGGATCAGTCAATGTCTTGTGAGCTAACGTTTGCTTTCCTTAAATCTCTCGGATTGAAGTCTGGTACGGAGGGTTTCATTTTTGCATGCCAAGACGGTGTCATTTCCATCTTAACATACCGTCGCCACATTTTGAGACAAGACATTCCCGATGATAGCTGCAGGGCGCGCCATGCACACCCCGAGCATTTAGCTCATATACTATCTAGTTGTCCAACTCACGTGGGAACGACCTACATTCAAAGGCAAAATGCGGCACTAAGAGTGCTTTATTACCATCTCTGTCACTCCTACGGCATTAACCTTAATATCGCTCCTCTACATGCTGCTAGGGAAATTGAATCAATTGTCGAGAATGGGAAGTGCCGCAGATACTGGAACTTTATATTCTCGACAATTGTTTCTGTTGCTCACTCGAGGCCTGGCATGGTTCTTCTTGACTTCGAGAAGCGAACCATGTTTGTTATCGAATTTTCGGCACCAGCTGACAAAAACATCATAACCAAGGAGTATGAAAAGAAAGAGAGGTATGGAGACCTTATAAGGGAGTTGTAACGATTGTACCCGGAATATTCTGTTAAATTGAACGTCCTTATCATCGGCGCTCTTGGAGGTGCCAAGCTTTCACTTGCTAATGGCCTAGAAAGCATCCCTGCGTGTCAACAATATGCTAGAACACTTGCGGGAAAAATGCAGAAGGCGGTTGTCCTTGGGTCGCTCCGTGTTCTTAGGGTGCACGAGGCTTTAGCTGGATCGTCGTATTGATTCCTTTACAGACTGTAACCACCTATCTTGCGGTCGTGAGACGTGGTTGTGGCTGAAATTTTACCGCGCTTTTGCTGGGAGCGGGTGCAATTTTCTAAATTAGCACCCACTCCCGGCGAAATCCTGCGGTTGTCCTTATGCCGGAAGCGGGTGCTAATCTGGAAAAATGCACCCGCTTCATACGAAATCGCGGTAAAATTTCAGCCACAACCACGTCTCACGACCGTGAGATAGGTGGTTACAGTCTGTAAAGGAATCAATACGACGAACCAGCAAAAGCCTCGTGCATCCTAAGCACACGGAGCGACCCAAGGACTACCGCCTTCTGCATTTTTCCCGCAAGTGTTTTAGCACATTGTTGACACGCAGGGATGCTTTTTAGGCCATTAGCAAGTGAAAGCTTAGCACCTTCAAGAGCGCCGATGATAAGGACGATTAGTTAAACAGAGTATTCCGGGTACAATCGTTGCAACTCCCTTATAAGGTCTCGATAACTCTCTTTCTTTTCATTCTCCTTGGCTATGATGTTTTTGTCAGCTGATGCCGAAAATTCGATAACGAATGAGCAACAGAAACAATTGTCGAGAATATAAAGTTCCAGTATATGCGGCACTTCCCATTCTCGACAATTGACTCAATTTCCCTAGGAGCATTTAGAGGAGCGATATTAAATTTAATCCCGTTAGAGTGACAGAGATGGTAATAAAGCACTCTGAGTGCCGCATTGTGCCTTTGAATGTAGGTCGTTCCCGCATGAGTTGGACAACAAGATAGTATGTGAGCTAAATGCTCGGGGCGTGCATGGCACGCCCTGCAGCTATCATCAGGAATGTCTTGGCTCAAAATGTGGCGACGGTATGTTAAGGTGGAAATGACAACGTCTTGGCATGCAAAATTGAAACCCTCCGTACCAGACTTCAATTCGGGCGATTTAAGGAAAGCAAACGTTAGCTCAGAAGACATTGACTGATCCTTCACATTTCTGTGGAAGATACCGTGCATCCTCTTATCGAGGAGCTGTTCAC
>NC_046663.1:110466203-110504980 GCF_010883055.1 Belonocnema kinseyi
ACTTCAAATATGAGGTGAAAATACGGGCCAAATGCTGATGGGTTGAAGAAAACTTCTTCCACTAGAAGGTTTTGATACAATCTGGTCCCGGTGCGGAATAGTATTTCATTCCTCTGCGTTTTTCACCTCCTCGGTAGTGATGGGTGGGCATTGCTCATCAGGTATTATGAGGGCATCACCCAGCTCTTTGAAGCTTTTTATATTTTCTGAGTCTTCGTCCAGTCTATGCTGAACTTCGTAGACTTCTCTCCAAAATACTTCGACCTCCTCTGGTTTGGGTGGGTGTTCGACAGTAACTGGAGGGTCTTGGAAGAGTCGAGATGGGTCAGAGAGAAACTGTTGATTTTCTCTGACCCACCTCTCCCTTCGCTCTAGACTTCTCTTAGCGTCAGATAGTATCCGTATTCTCTTAACAATATGCTGTATATATTGTATATATATTGTATGGATTTTTCGGTGAATTA
This sequence comes from Belonocnema kinseyi, assembly GCF_010883055.1. Classification (NCBI taxonomy): domain Eukaryota; kingdom Metazoa; phylum Arthropoda; class Insecta; order Hymenoptera; family Cynipidae; genus Belonocnema; species Belonocnema kinseyi. The sequence goes on from NC_046663.1 coordinate 110,466,668, forward strand.
AGATGTAGTTTCTTTAAAAAAGCCTCTTAAATTGTTATGAGGCTTTTCTATTATTTTCCATTGGGCACAAAACTATGAAAATCCTAGAAACGTCCTTGGGACGTTCCTAGGACGTCCTATGTCAGGCAAATCAACGTCTAAAACGTCCAATGTCCTGAAGATGACCTAAAGACGTCTTAAAGACATGGACGTTCTCGGGACGTCTTTGGTACTGAAATTAGACGTTTTAAAAGCTTCCCTAGGATGACCAAAAGAGATGATATAAAAGACGTCTTAGGAATGTCCCAAATACGTATCTAGGGCATCCTTAATTTTTTACCCACTGAAATGTTTTTGGTACATTTTAATTTCATTTTGTGCCACACGTTATTACTATTTTTAAAAATTGACATTAAACTATTGGCAGATGTTTGACTCCGAAATTAATATTCTTAGTTTTTTACAAGATAAAAAGCACAAATAATTTTTATTTCTTGTACTTTTCTTAAAACTAGTTTGTTTGTAATTATGTATAAGAAAAGATCGCTATTTATATATTATTTATTTAGATTCTTTGAAAAAGGCACGCAGTGTTGGCCGAAAAGTCAGAATTTCAATAAACGAACTTTCCAGTAATTTCGTTTTATTATTTTAATTAATGAAGAGCGTAAGATCTACAAAAACAAATCTTACTCTTATTTCAACCTAATAGTTGAATTTTCTAAAAAATAATTAAATTTTTGAACAAAGAAATTAATTTTCTACTAAAATTACACAGGCCTGCAAATAATGAGGTCATGTCAGTTGTTGGAAAGTGGAGGGTCATTTCTGAAGTAATTTTTTACGCAGAATCCGAATCGGGGGTCATAATTGGCCCATCACGTCAGGATTTTAAGATATTGGAGGTTATGCACCAAAAAAATGACGCTTTGGCTACTTTTGAGGTTATGTACAGAAGACACAACATTTTTTGGGATTTCAATAACCCGGAACAACCCCAAGTACAAATTTTCAAGAGAAAACACCCAGTGGAAAATGTCTGCTTCAAAGTATTTAAAGCAAATGCTCAAGACATAATGGAACATATCTCGTACTTTCAAATTGGCGTATTTTGGTAAAGAAAAGTGGTATTTGAAGTCTGTGGCTCTGAAATTAAAGAGAAAGAGCAGCACAATATGATACAAGTAAAGAAAAAAATTCCAAAAAATTTAGTGTCTTCTGTACACAACCTCCAAAGTAGCCAAAAACGCCATTTTTTGGGTACATAACCTCAACTATCTTAAAATCTTGACGTGATCGATCAGTTCTGACACCGGATTCGGATTCTACGTAAAAAATTACTTCGGAAATGACCCTCCACTTTCCAACAACAAAACCATGTTGGCCTGTGTTATTAATCTTCAACCAAACAACTTAATTTTTAACAAAGTAGTACAACTTTCAAACGAATAGTCAGATTAATGTTCCACTAAAATAGTTACATTTTTAACAAAATACATGAAGTTTCAACAAAAATAGATGAATTCAAAACGAATTTTTTTTTTATTTTCCCAATGAAATAAAATTTACGTTTGGAAGTTTATTTGGTAAGTCTTTTCAGTATTTATGACGAATTTTCAAAATTATAGACAACTTGAACTATTTTGTATTGTACTTATATTTATGAACAAATTATTTTTCATTTCAATTGAAAGGATTGAAAATGTTTGCTTTTTCATATTATAGTGCGAGTGAAAAGAGTTTAGAGTTTTTTTCTTTATTATTTGTCGCACATTGAAATGTATTCTTGCGTTAACTGTTCGACAAATGCAATTTGTTTTTAAAAGAATGTACTAAGAATCGAATGCAAATTTTAACAATTGAGTATTGTGCATCAGTGTCCATATTTTCTACGGAATATCATAGAATGTTTGTCAAAGAAAGAGAGGAAAGGAGTATTAAGAAAGGCTTACAATTTAAACTTTAAGTAGTTCCCCGTCTGCTCTCGTGAGTCATTTAATTAAATCGTCCATTTTAACAAATTCGCTCCTCTGGTTTTCACCTACTGCATATCGGTTTTCTCCGTCTTTCACTCCGGATGGCATTTTAATAAGCACAATTGGAAGATTCCATTTCACTTCTTCAAAAGAATAAAAATGAATGATTTAAGATATTTGAGATTTCAATAGGTTTGGACCTCATCTTTAAAAATTGATCAATTTGAAATTTAAAAAACAAATTCATATAAAGAAATGTATCTAAGTAAATTATTTAACTACTTCTGATCCAAGCAAACCTACAGAATCAAACAATTTTTTATTAAAATTGGAATGGCGAGTCTTCAATTCAATTTAAGAAATATTAATTTTAAAAATGTCTTGTTATGAATGTTGAATTTTACAACTTTTATTTGAAAATGTTAGATTACTTTCAAATCCTGAAACTTAATTCGAACTTTTTAAAAAAACCTTCAAAACCTGTCATTTTTATTTTTAAAGTAATAAATGATGCAAATAATTCATCTGATTTTTCCCTAAAAATTAAATTTAAAAATAAAATTAAAAGATTCAAATTTCAGAAATAAATTGCTATAATAACCTAAATAAAATTCAAAACAAGCTCTCCATATGTTTTGAAACTAGTTTTGAATAAGAACCCCGCACAAAATGTATGGAAAAGGCCTTTCGGTCAAAAGTGGGTTGGGATCGGTTTTCTGATGCTTCAGGACTCGAGTGATGCTTCATATCGAAAGTTGCAATTATTTTGAAATTAATTTGATATTTTTCCATCCTTTTCCTTCCCCTTCTTTAAAATCGGTTCTGCTTTTTTCTAATTTCAAAGAAGTTGTATACGATTTTGCTCTGCAAGAATTTATAAATGTATCATTTAACAATGATAACCCAGTGGGTACAAGCGTTAAAGAACATATTTAGAACGAGTTGTAAATGTCCTAAGTCAGTCCATATAACGCTCCATAAACATACAATGTTCCAGAGATGTTTTCAAGACGCATTTCGAACATCAAACGTTTTTAGAACATTATTTGGTCTGACTTGGTACAGTTTTTAAAACGTTCCAAGGACGTATTTTGACTTGTACGTCCAAGAAACGTTTTTAGGACGTTTCAGTTACATTCTTAAATGTTGTGCCCACTGGCAAAATGTGTACGTTGTTCTCGTAAAATCTAGTCTCTATTATTTTTCTGTTTTTTTACCAAATTTATTTTAAATTATTTATCGTTGGAAAATCGAATGTATTTTGAAATTGTATCAAATTTAAAAATAAAATACAATTTTCCGCATAATTCTCATATCTGCAGAAATCAATAATTTTGACAACTATTTAGTGTTTACGAAACAAATTTCTCACAAGACCTTTTCCAAATATTCTATTTTTCGCCAGGACTGTTAGTATAATCAAGGACGTTACGTGAAGAACATGTTACCTATTTAATATTATCTTTATTAAAAATTGAATGACTGTTCAAATTTAAATATATTATTTAAAATCGAGAAAAATTATTGACTAATTAGAAAGAAATACTAAATAACTTGCAATTATTTAAGAATTGGAATAAAAAATCAGAAGTTTTTACTCCAGAAGAAAAGTTTCTGATTCTTTCTTGTAAGGGTGAGCCTGTTTTTTATATGGTAACCGAAATAAGGAAAAAAGGTACTAGAACATTATTATTTTCATTTTTCAATTTTAATCATCGATCACTTTCTTGATTTTCTTTTTTTTTACGTCGCTTTTTTCTCATTTGTGATTAAAAATAGGTTAGAATCAGAAGAATTAAACATAAATATTAGAAATAAAGAACAACGTAAATAAAATTAGCTCAGAATTTGTCATGTATATCAGTTTGATTTATTTCAAGGGGATAATTAAACTTAGAATTATTTAAATTTAGGATATCAATGATAAGTTTTAATGGTTAATAATCGCCCATTGGAAGACCAGATAATACAAAATGCAGTTGTAAAAAGTAAATCGAAAAAATGCCTAGATATAAAACCGACTTTTCCTCTTTTTTTATCAATAAGTAGTTATTAAAACTTTTTTATCTTTTTATATTTTGAAAAATGCAAATTAGGTTAACAAAGCGTAGAAAGATATCTTGAAATAACCACAATGTTCAACAAATGCTTAATTCGTGAAAAGATTGTTTAAATTCCGTAATACGTAATAATATGTAGAACGGAAAAAGAATTCACTTTATAGAAGAAAAGTCTACAAAATAAAAAATTTTTTACAAATTTTTTACAGGTGCACATTTCTCTTTGAAAATGACTTTAAGTCCAAATATTGAAGTGATTTCAACTAAAGATCCAAAAGATGTAAAATACGATAAAAGCCTTTTAAACCAAGTTTTAAATTTAATTTTGATGATGATTGGCTGTATACTCTTAAAAATCGACTACAAACCTCGAGTGAAAAAGAGATTTAAGGATATTTTCAGTGACAGGAGTTTAGAAATGTTGCGAAGCGACCTGGAAAATTTGTTATGTTTCGAAAGCAAATCTTCCGTGACTTGGATGCTTATGGATTTGATGAATAGTCAAGCCGCTAGCGAGTTAAATTGGTCAGAGGATTTAAAAAACTGCACTGATACCAAAAAATTTATGCTCAAAAGGACTTTAATCAGTGTCGTGAATTTCATGATTTTTCGAAGATCGAAGCAGAAAATTACTGCCAAAAATAAAACTCGTCGTTCTGTCTCAACTTTGGAGTCTGGAAATAATTTAGAAAATGGTGAAAGTATTATTTCTCTAAATGGATCCAAGGTTTGTTTTTTAACTAGGAACATTTTTTAAGAAATAAATTTTACTTCCGATTTTGTATAGAATAGAAATTAATAATTAGAGAATGTGTCTTTATTAATTTATGTTTAAAAATATAATTTTAGTTTATAAATGTTTGTCTCGATTTGCAGTCAAAAGCAAAAATTACTTTTCTTTGTGCTTGGTTGCGAAACTTTCATAACGTTAAAAGATTTATTGGAATCTGTAGGCATCTTTTTTCTGCAATTGATTTCATGCGCAACGATAAAGGTAAGCTTCAGAAGTTTTTTTAACACGATATCAAAACTAAAATAATTGTTATTGAAATCGTATGCCAGTTTTTAATTCTAATCTTATTGCATTACAAATTAGTTGGTTCGTAAAATTATTCATGTTTTTCTTATTGCAGATTTTAATTTTGATATGGATTTGTCTCAAGGTCAACTAAACCTTTATGGAGATGATTTTTACGATTGTACCTCGAACAGTGGCATTCATTCTTGTAAAAAGATTTACTGTCCCATCTGTTTCGGGTGGCTTTGGATTCCATTTTATTATCTTATTTCTATTTTTATCTTTCCTCTTGTAAAAATTCTCGTAATCAAATTCACGAATGGAATTCGGTTTCTGCCCTGATTAAAAAAAAAATGACTTTAATTTGTGACTTGGAGTCTAAGGTCAAATGAGAATTCTATAGATTCTAAAAAGCTAATTTTTCCAAAGAAGGTCTTTATGTATCACTTTTTTTTTGGTAGAAGAAAGTGAAAAAAGAAAGAAAGAGTACGTTTTTTCAAAATAAAAAAATGGTAATTTGATATCTAATAGATGAAGCAAGGATAAATGTAGAATTTTGTTATCTACAAGCTTTCCAATTTAAAAAGACAGCTGTACAAACTTGTAAAATTTGAACATTTATTTTGATGTAATTTTTACTAAAGAATCTTATTTATATAGATACAATGAATCAAAGATATGTTTGTGTTAATTTGTTAAATTATTAAATTTGAAAATAAAAGCTTTTATTTATTGAAACAAATGAGTTGATTTTATTTTTACTTTTCGATTTCATCTCTCAGAGATTAAAATTGCTTAATACATACACAGCTGAAGTTTAATTAGATATCATTTTCTCAGTCTCATGATTTATTACTTAATTATTATGCAATATGAATAGGAATATAATACGTTATCACTAATTATTATCAGTCCCTGGAATATAATAGTATAATAATACATGTTTTATTACAGTGAAAACATATTTCTACCTAAAAAGACCTTTTTATTTAAAATTAGTTAATTATTTAATTAATTTTTAATTTAAGATGATCTGCAATTTTTTTCTCTCGCTATCAGCAAAAAATGGGATGTCAATCATACTTTTTTTTGGCAGACTTTAAAAACTAAGAAAATTTCTTAAATTAAACTCATAACAGCAAATAGATATTTTTTCTCATTTATTATCAAACTTCATTTGGTTGTAATATACTTTCTACATTTTAAAATAAAAATGAAATAAAAAATAATGATAATAATTATTATGGATATATAATTTAATCCTTGTTTTGTACCTACATCATCGCAAAAGATTTTAAACATCATAATAAATTAACTTATCATCATCTCATCAATCACTTGACTTAGTCCGTGGCTATGAAAAACCGAGTTCGCCCGAGAACGCGTTAAAGAAAATATAATAATTATTATTATATTGATGAAAATATTGAAAATTAAAATTATATTTCTTTGGGCTAATCGGATTTTGATTTATGTGTTGTTTACTTGTTGGTGCTTTATAATTTCTTAGTTGTATTGATTTGTACCAATCACTATTGGGCATAAGTTCAAAAATAAAGTCAAAGTCAAATCTCAAAAGTAAAAAAAAAATAAATAATAAAGTAAAATTGGAAGGTAAAACTTTGGAATGTTTGCTAATTCGACGATCGAAATTATCTCAATTATAACAGTTATTAATTGAATTTTTCAGCAATTTGGAAGTTTATTATTTTAAAGAGTTTTATTTGATATCTTTTGTATGATAACGATTTTCCTGAAAATAGGAAAATACATTATTTTTAATAAAATAAATGAAGATACCATATTGAACTTAATACATCAAATCGAAATATATTGCATTTTTAACAAAATAAGTTAATTTTCAACCAAAAAAGATTTTGTACTAAATGAGATAAATTTTCAATCAAAGAGTTAAGTTTTCCAGATAAAAATTCGAATGTTTTAGAAAGGTGTGTACATTAAAACCGAAATATATATTATTGCATTTCATAATATGCATTGGTATTGAAACATACGTATTTTCAATGCACGCATCCTAGCGTAAAGTGGTTCTAAGCAAATTTTTAGATATAATTTAGGTGAAATATTTTGGTAAATAAAATGATATTGTAACTTGTATCCTTTTTCCAAAAAGTTAATTTTTTAATTTTTATTATATTTTATTAAAAAGAGTTTCTAACAAATTTGTAGGTCTTTTTTGGTAGAACAACTTTTGCATTTTCAGTTCCTTTTCGTCTCTTATGTCTTTTTTCCACAAATGTAATTTTTTATTTTTAATATCATTTTTTACGATTAAAAGAAAATCTACTAGTTCTATTTCAAAAATAGTAATAAAAATTGGGGGGGGGCGGTGAAAAACTTTTAGCTATTCAGTTTTTTCCGTGCCTCGTATTGTTTTTCAAAAATCTATTTTTTTAATTTAAAATGTTATTTTTTCCGACTAAAACAAAAACTACGCATTCAATTTAAAAAATTGTTCATAATTAATTTGTAGTTATTTTTTGGATGAGCAACTTTTGTCTATTCATTTTTTTAATAGCTTGTGTCTTTTTCACAAAAATTTAGTTTGTTTATTTGTCATGTCATTTTTCACGAATAAAATAGAAACTACCCCTTTTATCAAAAAGTGGTTAATAACAGATTTGTAGATCTTTTTTTAATGCACAATTTTTAGCTGTTTACATTTTTTGTGTCTTGCATAGTTTGACCACAAAATAAAATATTTTATTTTTCGTTATTTTTTTGTACGATAAAAATTAAAATTTTCGATCTTTCACGAAAATTAAAAAATTTCCTCTTTTTTCATATCGTGCGTTGTTTGGTTTGAAATATTCATTTTCTTTTGCTTTTTGGAATTTTTAAATTGCTAAAAGGCCACCCATGCAACAGAACGGCCGGAAAGGTGATTTCGCGGCAAAATGCGTTCCGTCCGTTTGCAAAGTTGTCAAACACGTGCACCGGATGACTGTAACCAATTCTTCGTAGGTTTCGACGTCGATTACAACGTAGGAATTATTAATTAATGTAAATTAATTATTAATTAATTAATTTAATCAATTATTAATTAATTAATTAAATTAATACTTAAGATCCTTCACGGTAAAAAAATTGAGCTGTGACAGGGATATTATTCCTTATTATAGCCAAACATTTAGCTGAAAACGAACGAAGGAATTTAGAAAGATCCCTGGATCAGAGAAAATAAATATCCTTGACCATTTTCCATATACCAGGGATATCGTATAGTCAAACCCCTAATAAGTATAGCTATAATACGGATATTAAGAATAGGTGTCTGAAGCAATTATCGGAAGAGCGCCGGTGCATTATGGGAGCAGCGAAATAAAATGGCGACGGTCTAATCGGGAGCAGTGACAGTTGAGATTTACTTTGGACAATTAGACGCTTTTTACCACTTAAAATATGCGCGATTGTTAATATTAAATGGAGTTTATGATGCAGTAATAATAATTTACATTTTTTTCAATTGTAGGCGATAACTATATTAAAATATCAAGAAACGCGATAAAAACAACAAACTTGACCTTCAAATGCATTACACGGATTTCAGGGAAATTCATTTTCGCGATACCAAACGAAAAATTGGCTACTATAAGTTAATATATTTCTATAACAACTAAATTTTTTTTCTAATCTGAAGATAATACAATTATACATAATCTGTCGAAAATAATAAACTTTCGAACTTAGCAATTTTGTCCAAATTCCTAATTTACGAGAACAATTTACATAAAATAACTAAATGTGTAACTCTTCTAACTAAATGTTTTACCTAATCCAAGCGTACACTTACTTTGAGTTTAATATATTCTCGGTTCACTCGTTCGCCTCAAGATTTTTTTTTCCGTGTACATAATTATAGGATCCCACGTCGGATTTTTCAACAAGGAAATCGAAGGTGAAGTATAGTTTAATTCTCTACCAAATTTTTCGATTTTCAACAAACAAAAAAATGAAATTGTTACAAAAATAATTGAATTTTCAATTGAAAACGGTGAATTTCAAAGGAGACAGTTGAATTTTCGACCAAAAAGAATGATTTTTGACCCAAAGCAAAGAAAATAGTAGAATTTTTAACCAAACTAGATGAATTCTGCACTAAAAATATAATAGTAGACTTTTCAAACAAGAAGAATGAACTTTTAACAAAATCAAGTGGGATTTTATTATTGGGTTCTATATTAATTCAGTTCGCGTTTAACCCTTGTGTTGCCACCCAAAAAAACTCACAGCGTCTGCCACCCGGGTACCTGGGTACCCCGCCAACGAAATTATTGTTAAAAGTCCATTGTAACTTGAAGTAACTATGTGTATTCAATCAATATTTAAGTATTCATATTCTAGGAAGGTATTCCTACTTGAATATAATAATTAAATAATGTGCAGTCACCTTGGTAATACTGAAACAGATATAAAACGTGCACAGCTACATCGCAAATTTCTTGTTTCCGAGGAGGCTCGGTATTACGTCCAAGAATTCAAGAAAATTCAATTAAAAATGTATATATTTTGTTATTATTTATAAAATTATCCATATTTACTTCATATACTATTATAACAAACTTTATTTTTATGATCTACTGTATGAAAATCATGATTTTTTTTGTCGGGGTACCCGGGTGGCTCCACCGTGCTTTTTTTTTAATTGCAAAATATTTCAAGCTAAGAAATTTCTAAAAAGATGTGCAACGCAAATTTCGATAGAGAATCAGTTAAATCATGGTGATATTCGGCCTATCTTTACCAGAAAAAAAGTTATTTAACAAAACGTATGCCGATGGGTACCCGGGTGGCAACACAAGGGTTAAGCAAAAAAGCCTGCCAGTTTCATTTTTTCAAATTAAAATGATTTTAATTAAATTCGAACGTTTTCAAATGCAGATAGTATGCAGTTAGAAATTCGGATGTACTTTCTGCAGATGTCATGCTATTATGTGATTGTTTATTTAAGGGATCTATCAAATGAAACATTATAAATCACAGACGTCCGTTAAATGGGGTTCTTCCGTTCAAAATGCAGCACGCCCCCGCCCGGTAGCTTCATCATTCATCAGTCATCAGCCTCTTGCTAATAGGCTGTATAGTCTTGAACGAAATCTCAGTACTTTTCCACACAGTCTTTCATCGAAATAGAGATCCTTAATCGGAGTTAGTTTGCGCCAGATATTCTGGATATTCGTTGGATTGGAAGTTTTGGCCTTTCCACACACACACATACAATGGATTATGATATGTTCATTGCAGATGATATGTGTATATCTTTTGCAACATATTTTATCATTTACTGACACGGACATAACCCTTCCAAATTATATTAAAAGCGCAAGCGCAATGGCTAATGTGCAGAACCTGAGTGGGGAATCACCCAATGCCACCAAATCTACGAATCTTGCGCCAAGTTTTTTTCCAGTTTGATTCATTCCGTTTCCGTTCAATCGCATTCAATCGTTCATTCAGTTTCCACTTCAGTTTCGTGTAGTCGAGTGTTACCCCTCGCTAGCATACATTTTTTCAAGTTGATTTTAAAGTGAACTTTTTCATCAGGAAGTAAAATGGCCCTAAATGTGCCAAACGTGAAATTCTACAACGGGAACGAAATTCCAATTTTCGGTCTAGGAACTTGGAAGGTAAGGTAGAAAATGAAAAAAACATTTTTTGTAACTTTTTCATTATAACTAATTGGAAGTGTTCCAAATTTTTGTCTTACACTGTGCGTGTTTGTTAGTTTTTGTTTCTTTTTGGTGTTAAAAATTAGAGAATCGTAACTTAACCTAAAAAAAGCGGTTTTGTTTTTCAACATTTAGAAAATATTCAGTAAAATGAAGATTGAAGAAGTACGTTAATATGTACTTATTCCTAATTATTTGTAACACATATTACTAATAGAGAGCAAGCAGAAGATACCTACTTCAAATACATTATGGTAAAACTATAGAATAGCGGCTTCTCCCGTATGATTCTTTAACGTTAAAAAATATCAAAAACTTATTATTTGATGAATTCTGAATGCAAATGGTGGGGGCAGAACATTTTCGAGGATTTTTTAATTTAATATTTAAGAAAACTGACAGCAACGTTAGTTACGTACCTGACTCTAATCCAATCAAAAATCCATTCATAACAAATTTTAAATTTTGTACACTCAATAATTCATAATTTCATTATCATATCATACTTAACGCAGAAAGATTCGTATGTTTAGACTCGATCGCATTTTAATAAATGAGCGTGAACATACAATATTGTCCAAACGTATAGACACAGAAAAAACACCTACAAAAAACTCTACAATTAGTTCTTGTCATTTTATTGTCAATTACTTTTCACATGTCTTTAATATCTTTGAGGTTATGCTTTTTTTTTGTTAATAAAATGTTTGTATTTTTAATTTGGCTATTAACGAACACTTATATGTATTTTACAGAAGTTTAGTGTATACAAGTTCAATCAGAATTAATTTTTGTGATCAAAGTATAGTGATTTCAGTCAGGTATGCAAGATGCATTTCAGCTTCATTTTTTGTAAAGAATAATGTGGTTTAAAAATGCTCTTTCCCCATCTTTTTCATTTGGAATTTATCAAATAATAAAAAGTTTTTGATATTTTTTTACGTTAAAGGGTTATACGGGAGAAGCCGCCATTCTATAGTTTTACCATTATTTGATTTGGAAAAATCTTCGGAATTCGTAAAGATTCAACAGCGTCATAAAGTGTAAATTATTCTTTTTATCTATCAGGATTTTTCCACTCTCATGTTGGTTATATAAAATAGATGTTCACTTATAATTAACTTGTTTAATTTTAACTAATCTTAGAACTGACTTAGATAAAAAAAATGTAATTTTATCAGATATATAGAGGCACTGCGCCATTTTCAAATATATTGATATATAATAATATATATATATATATATATATAAAATATTTTCAATCTAAATACTAATTTGCTTAAAAGCTTGTAATAATTTTACTTAAAGTAACTTTTTCTAAAATTAGATGCCAGTTCTTTAAAAATAAATTGTTTTTAAATTTCCAATCTTTAAAATTTGAACTCTTCGCAATTTTTACGTTCTCATTCATGAGAGTAATCTAATCGTCGAAATTTTTTTATCGCTGGTTTTAACGTATCTTTGCGTTTCGGCACTCACAGAGTACGAAAAGCATACCATTTTTTCGCATCTGCCTAAGTCTGTATGCATGGTTACCTGAATGTGTAGCAGCCACGCTAACTTTTGAAGGATTTGTCCAATTGATTCAGCCTTTGATACACTTGTTAAGGCTCGCAAAATAAAGATTAAGCTCGTTAAACAGATATTTCCAAACAAAATGAAAAAATTTAGAGCATTTTCAAAATTAAAAATTTTTTCTTCAAATAGAAAATGTTGACAAAGTTCATTATAGGCGGGTAGAAGACTTGCAAATTATGCAAATAAAATTTTCAATTTCGATGAAAGTTAGAAAAATTATATACTTTTGAAAATTTTGAAAATGTTCAGAAAAATAGAAAAAAATATTTTTCTGATTGATTAGGAAATTTCATTTAAATTCTTCACTAGATATAAAATATATTTAGAAAGTAACTTAGTTAAATTTTTCGATTAGACAAATATTCAAAAAGCTAGAGCTTTTTCAAAATTTGAAGACAAAAAATGTTGAGTTTTATACATTTTTGTCAAATTTTCTAGTACACGGCAAAAAGAATTACAAATTATCCTCATGACATTCTTAAATTTAATAAAAATTAAAAAAGTTATATGCTTGTCAACATTTTGAAAATGTTCAATAAAAAGTAGGGGGGGGGGGGTGTTTAATAGATTAAGAAATATTAATTCAAATTTCTACTAAATTTAAAATATCCTTTTCAAAAACATGCAATTTTTGTTTTTAAGAGATCCGTAAGTTTAAAGCATTGTTTTTAGTAGATTTTAACAAGATTTGCAAATTATATTGATGAAGTTTTTTAATTGGGCATAAATTATCAAGCGCGAGTTTCGTAATGAGAATGTTATCGTCAAAGCAGTAGGTACCTTGAGAACCTTCTTTAAAAACAAATCGAACAAAATTTCAGTTACAATTTATGGCTGTAATTCCTCAGAAGTTTGAATCACAGTTTTCGATTTAAGCTATAATATTTATGATATTTGAATAAATTTAGTTAAAGTGTACGCATTAAGTATGTACACTACAAACAGTCAAACTCAAAAGATGCCTATGTTTAAAATGATTGATAAAGTCAACAACAAAATATCTATTATTAATTTCTGTAGATCTTGATGAAGGCTTCTAAGCACAATTCAGAAAATAATAATTCGTGTTAAAATTGTGTATTTAACAGTAGTTATTTAAAGGTTTAGTTTTTTTCTTTCCCTTTAGGGAAAAGTTACAGTTTTTATGTAATACTAATGATCAAGGTCATATTTTATTCTTCAAATGACTCTAAATTTCTATTTGGGTTCATTTTATTTTTAAAAAATGAATTCGGAAATCATGCAGTTATTATTGTTATAACAATTATAATTTAAATTTTAATTAACACCTCCAGAATAGGATTTTAGAGAATCCTTCAAAAAATAAATTGAGGCCTTGATCATTAGGATTAAATAAAAATTGTAACTTTTCCCTAAAAAAAGGGGAAAAATATATATTTAAATAAACAGTTTTGACCTGAATTATTTTTTTTCTGAAGTTTGCTTAGAAGCCTCCATCGAAATTTACAGAAATTATTAATCGATCTTTTTTTGTTGATTTTATCAATCATTTTAAAGATAGGCAACTTTTGAGATTGATTGTACGTTAAAAAAACGTTGCGAAAACGAGCGCGAAGAGCGCATGGAGAATTAGCCCGTACTTTAAACAACTCTTTTATTTTCACAATTCACATTGATATTAAGATACGAATTCGCGTCGGAAATACTATAAGACGTTACCACCGGTACTAGTTATTTAGGTGGAATTTCTGGAAAATTATCAGTATACCGGTACTGTTTGACCGCTTTCTGATTCCCAATAACCATTTCGAGGCTTCCTAACGATTGGGTGCCAACGCACGCGACACGACTTGACGGTACTTAACCAAAAATAAAAGCAATAAAAAAATTAACCGAGAAGTTAGCGCTAGAAAGTCTTTCTAGTGTAATTGAGCAAGATGAGGCTAGAAGTTGGCCAAAACTAAAAGGTGCTCACTCGCTTCATCAAATCATGGAAGTTCTATCTCGGGCGAGCAAAGCACGAAGGTTGCACCTTCATGCTTTGCTCGCCCGAGATAGCACTTTAATGTTTTGATGGAGCGAGCGAGCATCTTCTAGTTTTTGGCAACTTCTAGCTCCATCTTGTTCAATTCCGCGATCTAAAACTTTCTAGTCCTTACTTCTTAGTTAGCTTTTTATTGTTTATATTTTTGGTTAAGTATCATCTAGTCGATCGCGTGCGTTGGCATCCTATCGTTAGGACGCCTCGATTTGTTTTGACGATTTTCTATACCAAACCAACCCTGGCCGTTACACATAGAAGATTGTCCATTTTTCCTTGTGATTAAATCTGTCGACGTGTTAGGGTACTTTTTCACGGAGGTCGAATTTGAATAGTGATGAATTAATTTGACACATCGAGTTCGTACCTAGGTTCTCAACCAATCAAAATTGCCATAAACCAACAAAGCAGCTAGAAATGAGCCCTATGAAAAATATCAATTCCACGATAAATTCAAAACAAGGCTCCTTGAAAAGGTACCCTTATATATCCGATATTACTCAGAAGCAGGGGGTGGCTCTCCAATAAAGACCTTTAGATTAAATGTGACATGAGATTTGACCGCAGCCAAGTGGCGGCGCTGGCTGTACTTGTAGGCCGACATTATTGAAACGCATGGGGAAAATAAAAATTATATTTATTTTAATTGTTAAAACACGTTTTTTGCATAGATTTATCTCAATAAAATATTGTATAGTAAATTAAATGTCCAATTAATTAATAAGTACTAAAAACATGTGGAAAAAATATTATTTGATGATTAAATACGTATACACTTTTGAGAAAGTACCCAATAATAATTCTACAAAACGAAGATGCAATTTTCAAAATTGACATAATTAAATATTTTAAACTGTGAAAATTGTGAATTTCAATTATATTCTCTTTTTTAACATTTATAATGATGATTGAAAATTGAAGCTCACGCTTAATTAAACCAAATTATTAAACATCTATATTTCTTTTAAAGATAGAAAATAATTTACGTTCTTTCATTAAAAGATATTTATAAAAATTAATTATGTTATAAAAACTATCTATTGTTACAAATATGTAGAATATTTCTAACGCTATGTATTATAAAGAATAGGAATTATAGAATAAATAAATATTGATATATTTGTAGAAGAAAAAACTGTATTTGTTAACCATTCCTTTAAAAACAATACTGTTTTTTAATTTTTTGACGACAACTTTTATAAATTATTTTGTTAATATTATTGAAAAGTCATGTTATCAATAATTCACGTTCAAACCCCGTTTAATTGCATATTTTACTCATTATGTCTCGTTTAAATTAATTTTTTATAGTGCAATGCTTATTTTCTAATTATTTTTATTGTGAACTAAGAAGGTTGCAATCTTTAAAAAAATTGTAAGGAATTAGAAATATTTTCCAATTTTTTAATAACAACTTTAATGACTTATTTAATTAATATTATGGAAAATTTATGTTACCAATAATTTGCGTTTAAAAAAATCGTTTAAATGCATATTTTTACTCATCTCGTTAAAATAAAAAAATTTTATTATTGTGCAAAACTATTTTTAAATTTTGTTTGAACAACTGCAATACATTGTTTTATGAATATTAATTTAAAAAGTTGGAACACAATTCAATATAAACTTGCACTATTTCAAAATAAATTCCTTTAATCGTCATTGTATCCAAAAACAACACACTTATACCCCATTATTCCTGTTCATCATAAAAAAAATATTGATAAATTTTCAGTCTAAAAACCTCAAAACTTAATCATAAAGAAAAAAAACATCGAAAATTTCTGTTTTTATAATTAAAAAAAGCACAAAATTTCACATTTATGATACCCCATGCATTTCAATAATTTTCGACCTGAAAGTACAGCCAGCGCCGTCCTCGGCCTCGTTCAACATTACCGTCACTTTCATTTCAGAGAGCCACGACCCCACGGGGCTGCTCAGAAGGAAATTTACAAAAAACGCGGAATTGTAAGCCTGTGTGGCATTTTCAAGTTGAAATCGTTTAAAATCAATTAATTTGAAATTAAATTACAGTCTTTGAACTCTTTCCCCTATTATCTTTTTTTTTTAAGTTCCCGATTAAAAACGAGCTATTTGTTGAAAATTTAACTTTCCAGGCTTATAATTCAACTGTTTAAAAAAATTGTCTGCTTTTAGGTTTGAAAATTCGACCATTGGTTGAAAATGCCACTTTTTTTGGTTGAGTTTATTCTCTTCTAATTCAAAATTCATCTATTTGGAAATTATTTTCTTAAAGCGTAATCCTTTTGCTTCCAATATGCAACTGTCTTGTTCAACATTAGTCTTTTTTTATAGAAAATTTGTCCTGGTAGAATTACAAATCCACCTTTATTGGTTGAAATTTAACTTTTTTGTTGGAAATTCAACTGTCTTCTACAGAAATCTTGTTTTTGCTTAAAAATCAACTATTTCGTTGAAAAATCTTCTCTTTTGATTGAAAGATCATCTATTTGGTTGCAGTTTAATCTTTTAGGGTTTCGTAGCCCCGGGCAGAAACCCTTATAGTTTCGGTCAGATGTCTGTTCGTCTGGCCGTCCGTCTTAAACATCAGTATCGAAATAGGGCCCAAAACGGATATAGGGCCAATATCAACATAAGACTCAAAATTGACATAGGACCCAAAATTGGTATAAGGCCAAAAATATAAGTACCTTTAATAAGTCAGTTGGTTAAAAATTTTACTATTTGGCAAAAGCTTCAATTAGTTTGTTAGAAATTTGTCTAATTTGCATGAAAATTCTTTAATTTTTGGTTGTAAACTCAATTTTTTTATTGCATTTTTTTTTAATTCAATCGTTTGATTGTAAATTAATCTTTCGGGTTTAAAAGCCAACTGGTTTCTAAGCCATTCGACTTTTTAAATTTAAAGTTCAAATCTATTGTTAAAAATTCAACTGCTTTATTGAAAATGCAATATAATTAGACTTGAAAACTTAGAAATTTAAAGCGTTTCACATTGAACTCAATATTGTGTCTATATTAGTCTTATTCAAAACAAAATTTAATCTCCTATTTTTTGTGAAAAGTCACTCAATTTTCCTTGTTTCAAAACATTTTGGGTTGCGAAGTCCGAATTATTAAAAAAATGAAAAATCTTGATATTCAAATTACACAGTATCAAATTCAAAGCCCTAATTGTTGAGAAATTTTAAGTTTAATATGTTCAAAATGAATATTCCGGAATGAAAAAATTAATATAAATTATAACATTTAAATTTTTTAAGTTTATTTTTATTGTAAATAAATTTATTATTTCAGTCATTCAGTACCTGATTCCTGCTTTTTGCATTATCTTTAACAATTTGGTGCACATTTTTGTGGTCTTGTGTCGAAATTCCAGGCAACTTTCTTTGTAATTTTATGTGACTTTTTTAGGCCTTCTTTTTCGATCCAATGCCTGCCTGATGAATCGAAAATCTAAATGGTTAAAATTATACTTTTCATTGATACGCCTTTTTACGTATTTTATCACATAAATGGTTTTGTTAGAAAATATGTATACTAAAATGATTTTTGAAAACTTTTAAACCGTAGACTTGATTTCTGTTCCTAAATGATCGATTTCTTAGTAATCTCTATGAAGCAAGTTTGTTTTGCTCATTCTGCGATTCGATATATTTCGGCGTTTAAAAAAAAACCCCATCTAGATGGTAAAACTTGATGTTCGATGAATTTCGCGCGACAATAAAGTATGTAAATGTTGGACAAAAATTGATTTATATACATTTCAGAAAATTCCAAGCTGTCACGAAAAATGCGAGAATCATTTTCACAAACTTAAACAAAACAAATATATATATTGTAGTCATTTTAAATTTATATTTAATTGCAAATTTCATCCTGTAATTTGTATGGCTTTAAGTCTTAGGCAACTGTAAAATAAAATGAAAAACAAATTTTAATTAATTCATCACTCACTTTAACTTCTCTTTTGAATATAATCTTTATTTAAAATTTCTTTATCCAGATCTCATTACGCAATATAGATTCACAGAATCGATTTTATCATAATTTCGTTTCTATATTGAATTCAGCGTACAAAAATGAATGAGATTATTTATCTTAATCATTTTTTTTCAGTATAATGTATAACGTGTGGTGTTTATTTCAATGTGAAAAGCTTATCTCAAGCTTATCTTTACGAAATTTGAACTTAATTTCATGAACACGATTAATTATAGGTTATTGACAGTTTAATTGTGATAACGATAAGCGAAAATGAAATTTGCGTCATGTAACAAATTTGTCTCTTAACGGAAAATTCTTATCATGTAGGGAGCCCAAAATGTTTTAAAACAGTTTTATTTGATAAAAGATATCGCACAAATATTTTAAACAAAAATATGTACTTCTAAAATCATTAAGTCTAATCAGGATTAATAGAAAACTTTTCTTTTATAGATAAATGTACTATTTTTGCGAAATTTCATGAATAATTTAATTTTTCAGTCCCAACCCGGTGAAGTAACAAAGGCAGTTAAAGATGCAATTGACATCGGTTACAGACACATTGATTGTGCCCACGTTTACGCAAACGAGAAGGAAGTTGGTGAAGCGATTAAGGCAAAAATCGCTGAAGGCGTTGTAAAAAGAGAGGACCTATTTATCACTAGTAAATTATGGAACACTTATCACAAACCAGAACTTGTCGAGCCTATGATTAAAAAAACCCTGGAGGATCTTGGCTTAGATTATTTGGACCTCTACTTGATTCACTGGCCTTTTGCCTACAAGGATGGCTCTGACAATTTCCCTAAAACTCCAGAAGGCTTGCCTTTGCTCGATGACAGTGTAGATTATCTCGATACCTGGAAAGCAATGGAAGCCGTTTTCGCAAAGAAACTAACGAAAAACATCGGTGTCAGTAACTTCAACTCTGAGCAAATCGATAGATTGCTCAAGAACTCTACAATTAAGCCAGTCACGAATCAGGTACTATTTTCTCTTTGATTTTTTTTTATCTTTTACGATAGTAGATAGTAATTTTTTATTTTAACCATTTCTACTTCAAAAATGTTATATTTATTAAAGGGTTGCAAATGTTTAATTAATTTATACAATCTCTTGTTTCGTTCTCGTGAGATCGGATCTAAAAATTGATATTAAATATCATTTTGGTTATTTTCAGATCGAGTGTCATCCCTACCTCAATCAGAAGAAATTATCAGATTACTGCAAAGAAAAGGGAATCGTCATTACTGCTTACAGTCCTCTCGGTTCTCCAGACAGACCGTGGGCGAAGCCTGATGATCCAAAACTTATGGATGACAAAAAACTCCAAGAGCTTGCAAAGAAATACAAGAAATCTGTTGCTCAAGTTCTTATCCGCTATCAGGTTCGTCCTCCGAATTTATTGACTCAGGGATCAATCAAATAATAATTTTATCTCAATTGGAATTCCAATGCCCACATGTATATTTAAATTGGATTATTATTTTTTAAGAATTATTTGTGACGACTTGAATCAATAATAGCGACAGGCATAATGAGATTAATCTTTTTATTCGTTTCAGATCGATCGTGGTCATGTGGTAATTCCGAAATCAGTGACAAAAACTCGCATCGCAGAAAATAGCGAAGTCTTCGATTTCAAGCTCACCGCTGATGATATCGCTTACATCGATTCCTTCGATTGCAACGGCAGAATTTGCCCTATGTTCGGGTAAGTGACAGATAACAAATATCTTCAATTACTGGATCTTTTTCAAGTTGAAAAAATTGATTTATAACTGAAAATTTTTCTATGCAGATTAGGATGTCGATTAGGAATAAACATATTTAAAGGCTATTTCTCAATTTTCTTCCGTTTAATATTGAAAAATGTACTATTTACTTTTTTTTTATTTCAGATTTCCTTTATGTCGTTTGAGGTCAAAAAATATTGTTTTTAAATATTTTTATTACGTACACGATAACAATTTCTTTTATTCCTTGAAATGGCTTCAATTCTATTAAAGACTAACCCTACATTTCTTAAGAAACGAAGTTTTTCGTAATTTTTTTATTGAGTCAATAAATAAAACAAATAAAAGTTTCTAATTTAAATACACTTAAATAATACCTGAAGATATTTTCTCATGGAAGTAGAAACTTTATTAAATTGTGTTTAAATTACTAATAAAACTAGTAAAATTAGTATGCTACTAGGTCAATAAAGACCTCAAAAAAATTTTACTTCGTTTTATAGATTTTGCGATTTATTCTTCAATAAACCAAAACTGTTTCAAAGAATAGAAAAATTTTGTATCTTAAAATTTGTACATTATACAAATCAAAATCTTCTATATACCATATTAAAATGAATGTTTGAATGTCCTTTATAGAATCGTGAACTATGCATTTGATCATGTGACAATCCTTAGCAAAGTTGTTGTGCATGAGCCCACGAAGGTTTCTGAGTTGGTTCAATCAATTTTCAACTGAAAAACAGCAATAAAAAGCATACTTACTCAGCGGCGGCGAAGCCGCCGCCACAGGGCGCAGCTAGTTTGACATAAAACAAAGTAAACAGTAGGAAATAATTATTTTTATCAACAGGAAGAAAATTGAAGTGTAGCGTTTAAAAAATTCAAAATGTTTATTCCTGGTGGTCACCAGGAATATAAATGTAAAATTCTAAGCCTTTAGAATTTAAAGGTTTAACATTTAAACCATTTAAAACTGAGTCATTAACATTTTTAGAATTAACAGTTTTATATTAAAAGCTTTTAAGAATTAACAATGCAAAGTTAAACATTAAACTATTTAAAATGTGAAGGTTTTAAAATTATTGAGGTCTTTTTGTTATTTTAGATAGAGTTTCTAAAGTTTAGAATGCTTTTTACCTTTCTTCTTAATAATTTATTCGTCAATCTTAATTTTTTATGAAATTTGAAATATTAAAGAAAAATATTTGAAATAGTTAATTTTCATTTTCAGAACCGAGGTATCGAAACACTACCCTTTCAACATTCCATTCTAATTGTCACTTTCACGTGACATCTTAAAAATATTACGTTATATTTAATTAATATTTTTGGAAATATTTTTTTTATTGAATATTCTGTGGCGTAATATTTGCGAGATTTAGTCCCCTGCATCCATCATGTCAAGTCTTCCAGCTGCAAGTTTTCTAAACTCTTTAACACAGTAGAGTCTCAATTTTTATTAATTCATAATTTTGTATTCACGTTCCAATGGAAATAAAAAAAATATTTAAAAAATGTAACGCTTATTTTTTCTTATAATAAATAATTCCTTTTACATATACCTACTTTTAATTAATACCTTTCTTACATTTAATAATCTTCCTTAGTGTTATTTTTATGAACTTAAGTTTTATCAGCGACCTTTAGTTTTTATACGAAGCTCAAGTCAATAGTCGTGGAGAGTGCGCGCGCAACAAAAACAGGTCTTCTCTTTAGTTTCCACCTGATATGGGGAGGGGGGGCTTGAGAGGAGGTGTTCCAATTAGGTAAAATGTTGTCTTAGTTGTTGGCGTCACGTGGTTTGATAAGGTATTATTTAAATCGTAAATATATTTTTTACATTCCCAAGGTTTAAATACACAGGCGCTGGAGTCCTGCTTTTTCGTAATGGTGAAAATTGAAATGGTGACATTCAATAATGGAAATCAGGCTCCAATTATTGGTCTGGGAACATGGAAGGTTAGCATAACCTTTAACAAGTTATAGACATACAAAATCACCACAACAGTAATCGAACCAGTTTTATCCTCAAAATATCGAAATTACAAAAAATGGTGTTAAATTGAACAGTTTAATAATTGAAATAAAATATAAAGCGTTCTCAATTTAAAAAAATATCGTTTTGAAAATATACCATTTCTGGATTATTCCAGGTATATAAATAAAAAATGAATAATGTAAAATACAATTTAATACAATAAAATATTAGAAATTGATTTTATTCCACAAAGTAAAAGTTAGATAAACAAACTAGCACACAACTTTATACAAAATATTGACTTTGATATAAACTAATTAACTAAACAATAGTTAGCCGGTTGATAAGCCACAGGAATGACAATAAACAGTATAGTCTCTTATTTTTTCCAAAAGTAATAAATTCAGAAAAATGTTTGGTCTCTTGTAAAAAAAAGGAGATCTTCCAGTAAAGTACAAGTGGTGAATTATTTTTTATATTAAAATTGTTTTCTATTAGAATAGTTCTTAAAAAATAGTTAATAAATTTTCAACTTATTCTGCAGCTTAAGATATACACGGCGTCCAACTAAACCAGAAAATTTACGCCTAAAACAGCGAAAACTATATATTAAACTTTAAAATTGTTTTTCTAAAAATATTAAGTTTTTTTATGTTTAATAATTATAATTTCATAAAAAACATGATTTTTAAGTTGAATAATTATAATTATATAAAAAAACATGAGGCTGTATATATGAAATCAATTGATTAATGTATAACATTATATTTTTAATGATGATCTTTTTATCGAAATAAATTATACCACTCTCAGCTTTTAACCCAGGATCAACGACGAGGACGTGGTGGTATGATTGATCTCATACAAAAAAAATAATAATTACCTTTTAGTAATAAATTAAAAATACGATACAACTAAAAAATGTGTTGTTTAGAAAAAAAATTAATCAACTTTAAATATGAAATGTTTTACGTTACAAAGAGTTGAATCGAGCGATATTGTAACAAAATTTATTGATGAGTTACGCAAAGCGCCGTTGGCCATAGAAACATCAAAAACATTGAAATTGCATGTTCTCCTTCAACATCTTAGCCAATATTTTCAAAAGATGAGCATGGATTAGGATTGTGGTCTGAGCAAGCTAGAGAGGTATGCCACCATGAGATTTTGAAGTTTTTGAATAAACAGACAATTAATTTAATAAGCGATCCTTTTTATTCACAATGACCTCGTCGATGACCCTGGGTTAAAAGCTGAGAGTGTTATAATTTATTTCGATAAAAAGATCACCATTGACAATATAATGTTATGCATTAATCACTTGATTTCATATATACAGCCTCATGTTTTTTTTATATAATTATAATTATTCAACTTAAAAAAATATATATTTCTGGAAAAACATTTTTGAAGTTTAATATATAGTTTGGGCTATGTTTTAAGCGTACATTAGTTTTTTATTTTTTAAAATCAAAAAGGGGATCAGCTGGGATTTCGGGTTTGCCATTTTTGAGTATTTTCAGGCACTAGGAAAAAAAAGAATTTGTATATTGGTACTTTTTAGCGACATGTCAAGCAAACTTTTCTAGTTTAGTTGGACGCCGTGTATAGAAGTAAAATTCTTTCTTGGGGTTTCACTCTTTTAATAAAATTAAAAACGAAAATGATTATTATAATTGCTGATTTAAAAAAATGTTTAATCAGTCTAAGGCGAATGAAGTCATAGAAGCCGTCAAAAATGCAATCGATGTTGGATATCGACATATAGATTGCTCTCCTGTTTACGATAACGAAAAAGAGATTGGCGAGGCCTTAAATTCAAAGTTTAAGGAAGGAATTATCAAACGAGAAGATGTTTTTATCACCAGCAAACTTTGGTGTACTGAACATTCACCAAATCTCGTGGAACCAGCCTTGAAAAAAACTCTCAGTGATCTTCGCCTTGAATATTTGGATTTGTATCTTATTCATTGGCCCATGGCCTTCCAAGGTCAGATTAAATTTATAATTGAAGCCTGTACAATTAAGTTTAAAACAGGGTGGCTACTGACCGGGAATTTTGGGAATTAACCAACCATACCCGTTAAAATATCGAATTATAAATGTACCTTTTATACTGTATTATTTTAAGAATTTAAAGAATGTGTTGGTGGATTTTTCACATACTAAAGTTCCTTTTATATTTGAAAACGCAAACTTCGGTTTTAGATATTTAATATAGCATTATATAGGAAATCTAAATTTACATAAATCATTACATATAATTTACATTTCAAAGTTATAATTTATGGATACCTTTTGATTTGAAAATTTATCCATTTTTTGTTGAAAGTGAATTCTTTTTATTGAAAAGTCTACTATTAGATATATTTTTGGTTCAGAATTAAGTAAAAATTCTACTACATTTTATACTACTACATTTATGGTTAAAACTTAATTTTTTAACATTTTAAAGTCTGCTTTATTATTTTAAGTTCAGAATTCATCTCATTTTATAACAAATTCTACTCTTTGTTTGAAATCATAATTATTGTGTTGAAAATTCACTATTTTCTTTCAAAAATCATCTTTTTCATGTCGAAAATTCAACCATTTTATTAAATATTAGTCTTTTTTTCGATAAAAAATTCATCATTTTCTATGGAAAATTCATAATTTTTGGATCAAAAATTCATCTTTTTTAAACTTTCTTCTAAAAGATTCGTCTTTTTGGCAATATATTTTTACTTAAAAACTTGGGAATTAACTTTTTTGAAAGCATTTTGAGCTCTGAAGTCTGAAATATTTTTGTACAATGATTTAAATTATATATTTTACCTTGAATTTTTAACATGTTTAATTAATTTCAAAATTTGTATAATAAAGCTATTAGTATTGAATAATTATTAATATAAACACCTTACACTCAACTGGGAAAAATGTAATTTTTGACCGGGACAAACGGGAAATAGCTTGGAATTTTTGTTGAAATTTGACTGACCATCCAGTCAAAATTTTAGTTTACTAATTAAAATTTTTGAATCCCATTAAGGAACATTTTCTAATTGCAGAAGGCAAAGAGAGTTTCCCCACAGATGCAAATGGAAAATATCTAGGTTCCGATGTCGATTACGTGGATACATGGAAGGCAATGGAAAAATTAGTGGAGGATGGATTAGCAAAAAATATTGGAGTGAGCAATTTTAATTCGAAACAAGTTGAGAGAATCTTGAAAATCTGCAAAATTAAACCAGTGGTTAATCAAGTCGAATGTCATCCTTACCTTCCTCAAGTTAAACTTTCGGAATTTTGTAAATCCAAAGGAATAATTATAACTGCCTACAGTCCCTTCGGTTCTCCTGATAGATCCTGGGCCAAACCTGACGATCCTCAACCATTGAAAGACGAGAGAATTAAAAAAATTGCTGACACATATAATAAAAGTGTAGCTCAAGTCATTATTCGTTATCAGGTAAATTAAATTAAATTGATATCAGTTTGATAAAATCAAAGATGAATCTCACAGACGAAATATGTTGTTTTTTTGTTTTGTTTTTGAGGAAATTAGGCGATACATATTTTTGCGATTTGTGAAAAAATTACGCAGTTATGCGTATTTGAATTTTTTGGTATTTGGTATTTGAATCTTCTTAAAAAACCCACACTTATATTTTTCGATAATTTTTTGTTGAATTTGTGCTGTCATGAGGAAAACACCTTGTGAGTTTTATGCGTGCTAAATAACTTTTCTGGTCAGTAGAATTTTTTTTTCGTGAAATTGAATTTTCGCATTTTTCTTGCAAACAACAGATACGGAAAATAATATGCGTTAATGTAAAGAACACTTCCTGTAAGTTTCACGTGGGCTAAACAATCTTTATCGACAGAAAATCAATTTTCTTAAACTCGAATTTTCAAATTGACTAAAAAGTTTTTTAATGATGTTGCAGCAGAGCAGCCCATTCTTTTAACTGCACAAATCTGTTATTAACTATATTATAAATTGTTTTTCTATGCTCAGCTTCAAAAGCAGGATACACTTGTCGTTTGACAGTCAAATTTATTCTTCGAAATTTACCCATTACTGTAAATCTAAATTTGCATAGGGGCTTCTGGCATTCTAGATACATACAAATATCATGGAATGATAGAAACAATGAGTAAAGACATTTAAGAATTTCAATTATTCATTTATATATAAAATTTTGAAAATAACTTTAAAGTCTAGAAATATATGGGCAATTTCTTCGAAAGTGGGCAAACCTCGCCTTTTTTATTTTTACAAATATTTTTTACAAATTTTCGTTTATATAAATAAGATATTTTCTAAGTTTAATGTAAGCTAAACAATTCTTGAGGTCAAGAGAATTTTTTATGTTTATGGAAATTGAATTTTTTTATTTTTCTCGGAAATGATACAAAATACCATAAATTAGTAAAAGAACTTTTTGTAGAACTTTCTTAGCTCTGAAAAATATTTGCTCACCATTTTTTCGTATCTGTCGTTATTTGCAAAAAATATGCGAATGTTAGATTTTATGAAAAAAAATTCTCCTGGCCAGAAAAGTTATTTAACCCAAATAAAACTCACAACGTATTTTCCTCGGCTATTAATAATTTCTGATAAACCGCCGCCATTTTGTTGATTTTTAACATTTTTAAAACTTTGTCGCGGATTTCGAAAGAAGGTGATAAACTCTTCCAGAATCTGAAAAGAAAGCTTAAATATCTCAATTAGGTCAAAAGTTGAATAAATTAAGATAACAAATTTGGGGTTTTTTGAAAAACAAAGCCAAAATTTCGTACATTTTGTCCCCGAGAGATTCTGCAACTTCAAGTGTAGAAACTGCCTGATTTTAAACGGATTCGATCTCCTAAATTAGTTTGTAATTATATAAATTAGATAAAACTACTGTAAACGACGATTTTCTAAAATAGAATTATGATCAGTAAATACATTATACAATGGCAACAAATTATTTTTAGATACAGCGAGGCCACATTGCTATTCCTAAGTCGGTCAGCAAAACGCGTATGCAGGAAAACTTGAAAGTTTTCGATTTTGAGCTGAGTGAAGATGACATCAAAGAAATACATACATTTGATAAAAAAATGAGAGCCTGCGCCATGTCGATGTGAGTCTTTTTTTTCTGCATCTATTAAATTTTTTATTTAGTATTTTACTATTACAAAACAATTTTTATTTGCTTTCAGGGCTGTGGATAACGAGCATTATCCTTTTCACGAGGAGTTTTAACCTGCAAATATTAGGGGATAAAAACTGAATTAAGTGCGTGAAAAATAGTAATAAGAAATAACATATTTTTCTATTGTGAGATTATTTAGATTCGTAATTTACCAAACGTGGATGATTATTGATAGTGTATCGTTTATTTACCGATAAATAGTAAACAAATTAATGATTCAGCTTGAAATAGAAAATTCTTCCTTTCGTTCTTTTTATATTTTGTCTGGCGAATTAATTGAAAAGACAAGTTCCTAGATGATCTTCATTATTACATCCACAATCACATTCGCAAAATTCATCATCACTACTGACTCTTTCAAAATTCTGAACGTTTTTATTTTTAGCTTTCGGTTGATAATTACTTTTAGATTCTGCACCACAATTACAGGGAAGTTCTGACTTTCCACGAGCACATTTTCCTTTGCAAGAACATCTGCATCCTACTTTTTTAGAATGAGGACCTTTTTTACAAGCCTGATTTGGCGAGAATCTTCCACCTAATTTAAATCAGTATTATTTTTGAGTCTTAAAATGATAATTTTAAAGGATCGAAATTTAATTGCATCGTTACCAGAAGTTGGAATTCTCCCAGAAGGAGATTTAATCGGTGGACACGAGGCTGAAGTTTTATCGCAAGAAGGTGGTTGACAAAGTGGATTCTCACCACAAAATTTGGTCTTTCCTGGTTCCAAATTTTGTTTAGGATATAGACGAGAGACATGAGAACAGGAGCAAGATTTTTTTTCTGAACTTGGATGTTTTGAAACCAAAGGCGCACAACAATATCGAGGAGGGCAGTTTGGGTTTCCACCAGAAAAAGGATTGTTCAGATTTTTATTCCAGGAAATGCAGTCTTTCCTATTTACCATTACCAGTTTATCAACTCCTCCAGTTTCTCGTTCCTGATTTTTATCGGCAGACCAACTTGGATTTTGATTCGTTCCACTCTGAAAAATACGAAAAACCTTTTTCCTATTATGTCAGAAACTTTTTACTAAATGATAATATGAATACTGACAAGCTCTTGTTCATTTTCAATCATTTTCTTCTTTAACTGGTGCATGTTATATTTTTGAGTTTGATAAGTACATCGCCACTTTCTATCACTAGTTTCCAATTCCTTGACTCGTTTAGTCATTTGATTTCCACCCAAAGTATCTTGGAACTCTTTCGACATTAAAAGACATTCCATTTGTTTTCTGTAAAACATTTCTTTTTCTTCAAGCTGCCTTATACAGCATTTCAGACTTCTCTCTTCTTCTCCGAGTTGTCGAATTCTAGTCAGGCATACTAAATCTTCAGAGTGGATCGAGTGAAGACTCAAAGTCGATTTTTGATCGACTTCCTTTTCCAAAGTTTCTAATTGATTTCCCAGTTCTTTATTCGATAATTCTAGAGATTCTAATTCCATTCCACTTTCTTCTAAATCAACATCTGCAGTTATTATCTTCTCCTATAAAGAATGCAATCACTGTTAATTACACAGTTAATATTACAAAAGTACGCATTAAAGCTAGGAGAATGTCTTACATTTTTTTAATAATCATTTAATCCAAAATAAAAGTCGGAATTTATTGTTCTTTTGTGTAATTTTAATTGTTACTGAAAACCTCTGGTAAAAAAATGTTCTGCACTTGTCTGCTTTTATCTCAGATTCCAGTTTTTTGTAATAAATTAATTTAGATTGAAATAACCTAGTACAAATAATTTTTGTGTAAATAATTGCTGTGTTAAATTATTTATTGTTTCTCAATAACTTTTTGCTTCGGTAGCTTTGTACAACTGTTGATGTGTAGGGGGGGCCACCCTACAGTAGATAATCATTAATTATTATAAGCAAAGATATAAGTAAAATAATCAATTCTAGTTTTAATATACCAATACGTATCGTGTCTTAACTATTAATTACATTACATTATACATATATCAAATGTTTTCCAATGAGTAAAATTATTTTATTTGCAACAAACACTGCAAACATAATCCAGGTTAAATGTTGTATAAGGTTTCCGATATTGGTAAATTTTTTTTTAGTTTAATTGTAAATGTATCTATTTTGAACTGTTTAATGGTAAAAGGTTGCAATTTTTTAATAATGGATGGTTCAGATTTAAAATGTTGGAATTTTGACTATTTCTACTTGAAATTCTTCATATTTGTAATGTCGAACATAGAAGCTGAAATTTTATCATTCATATACTTATTTATTATAAGGACGAAAGTACAAGTATTACAACAAATTTTGTGTGAACAAATTTAAAACATACCAATATTATTTATTTTGGACATTTGGGTAAGTTTGACTTTTGGACGAACTTTTTTCATATTACTTCTTAATTTTTTTTAATTATACGATTTCAAATAATGTTAGCTTAATTTGTAACATAAAGGATTGCCTATTCGATTAAGAAATTTAGTTATTTCTTAATACGAAATTTTTGACAATTTTTTTCATGACTTTAGCCACATCTTGTGCGATGTTAAAAAACTAACTCGGTAATCGAAAGGGTTAAATAAATAATATTGGCTCTATTTTTGATAGTCTACATTCTATACGAACCAAAAAATTCGGCTATTTGTACCGAAATTCCGGTATAAATAGCCCCTTTCCCGGTCCCGCTATATGTAACAAAATACCCAGTGGGCACAAAATTTGGCGACGTCTTTACGACATCCTATGTCCATGTCGTTTCGGTGGCTGCGATATCGTAAAGACATCGTCAAATCATACGACTTATTTACGATATCGTAAAGACACTGGGTAATCCGGTCTTTTGTACAAACATTTTGGTACACGTAGCCACGACCCATTTTTTCATAAATGACAATATTTTCTCAGTTAAAAATTTCTATTAATCATATTTCAATTCTTGAAAGTATTAATTATTTGTTTTTTTTCTTGTTATAATATCTAAATGTAAATATATTCACTGTAAATGCTTAAAATAATGACTTTTTAATGTCTTTAGCCATCATACTTTGGATTTACTTAATTTAAGTGAATTAATCATTTTAAGAACATACAATTTTAATGATTCAATAATGATGAAATATAAACATTTTTAACTAAAGATTGGTTTGCAATAAAAAATGTCTAATTGCGAATTTTTTAAACTTGAAATAGTTTATATTTAGAATTATTGAATTGTTAACGTTTTCAATACAAATGTACTGAATTGTTCTAGTTCGAAAACTTCAATTAAAAATTATTCGAATCGATTTTTTTATTTTTTAATTATTTAATCTGGAAGTGACTAAATTAGAAAAAATTAGTTGTGTACAGCTTCATTTCGAGAATTTTGAAAGTTTGAAACATTAAATTTTGAAATTTATAAATTTTTCAATAAAATATTTGTTAAATTTCAGACTGGCAAATTAATGTTGTACATAGTTTCAAAATATGCTACTAAAAATTGTTCGATTTTCTGATTAAAAAAGTTTCTTACAATTTGATAACAGTTTAAAATAAATGCTTATTTTGTTGTGTGTGTGTTTAAAACAATGCATTTGTTCCAGACACGAAAACATGATAGATAATTGGAATCTGGAACATTATAGAAAATTTTCGGAGAAATGCAGAGTATTTTGAGATTTTTTTTCACCAGAAATGTTTTCATGGCAAAAAACATTTACCAGAACTTCGGGAATTCAAGCGGGGCGTACGTGCAACTCGGCAGTCTCCCGATTGAGATCCTCGACTGTAGTTTTCAAATTGTCCAGAAGTTTTTCTGTCGGATCAGGATACGGAGAAAATTTGTTCATAATTTCTCGAATTTTGCAAATGGGAGCATCCTCACATTTTTGACCAGAGATCCACATATTGAAGGCCATCAATGCTGGAAGTGACCTTTCGAGGGTGGACACTTTATTTTTTAAGTACTGCTGACGATTTGCCAAATTGCTCTTTCGATCCACAAATTTATTAACAACATCTTCCAGCTCAGGAGATGGTGACTCTTTATACATTTTTATATCCGATTTGCAACCTAAAATTTTAGTTAGAGCATTTTAAAAATTTTATTTTTAAACATCTTGTCCATCTAGGGGTAAAAATTTAATTTTTTAAATTAAAATTTCACAATTCTCAATTATTAAGCAATATAAAATATTGAATAAATACCTAAGAACTTGAAAACTTGTAAGTGACCTAACCATCAAATAAGCTACACAAAATTTAATTTTCAGTACATTTAATTCTCCGGACTTACCTGAACAACGGGTAGGTTCGATAATTGGTTCGTTGTGTTCTGTGAAAATAATAAGCACAACAGAAAATTTTATGATAAAGATGAAAAATAAAGAAACGAAAATTAATTAAGAGAATAAAATACATACTGTGACAATGAGTATCAGCCATAATTATCCTTTTCACTTATAAATTTGTAAAGTTTCAACAAAAAAACTAAGTAATATTAATTTATTCCCGAAAATTTTTTATCTCAATTTTTATTGTTTATGTCATTTATGTTAACGTTTCTTTTAAACTTGAAGTTGGCTCATACTAAAGTTTTATTTCTTAATCTGGCAGCTTCTTAGATAAGAAAAAAAAAACATATTTTTTATCACCTTGAAGAGAATTTTAACTAACTAATTTATCAACCCACAAAGACAAATACTTATTTTGTTGAAAAACTTTTTAAAATATAGATCCCCAAACATATACTTTACTGATTAATTTTAAACTTTTAATTTCAAGTCAATTGAATGTATACTCTGCTATATTCGTACTGGAAAACTTTCGATATATTTATCAGAAAGAAAAAATTTTTATTTCACTTGAGTTTTTAAGAATTGGTTACAATTCCGCATTACAAATCTTGACAATTTATGTGAGAGGTTGACATTTTAGTAACAAGGATGTTAAATAAAATAGCTGAGCGACGGAAGCAAAATGGTTTAGAATTTTAGAAGCATACCGATGACGCTCGAAAAAAATCGAAAGTCTGAAACCTGGAGCTCAAAAACGTGGAAAATGGTGCTACGAGTCAAATTATTCAAGCGTGAGTCCCATAAAATTAAAAACACTATTTATCTAGGTGGATTTGATTTTAATCGCTCTTCTTCGCCCTTTAGTTTCCGAAAAACCGAGGAATTATCCTTCCTGGTGCATCCATCAGGTGGTAGTTTCATCGATGATTCCAGTTCTCTTAAAACTGGAACCAGTATAACATTTCAAGAAAGTTTAGAAAGCGGAAAAATAAAATTTGATGACCAAAGGGTGTTTTTTGAAGGACGAAAATTACGAAGCTATAATGCAGGAACTCGAATTTATAGATATCGAAAAAAGAAGACATTTCTCAATGGAAATTTTAGTGCACCTGCAGGCGTTAATCCCTATCATGTTGCTTCCTCTAGTGCCAGAAAATATGCAGGTTAATTATTGAGTAAATTATTACAAATTAAACCTACAACATTTTTATTAAAAATGAAAATTCACTTAGAAAACTTATTGCGTTAAAGATTCTATCCAAAGTTGTAATAATCCCACCGCATGTTTTAAAATTATTTTTTAAATGAAGACTCATTTGCATTTTCATTAGGTCCTCCTCGATTGATATTTATTTGGCCTCAAAAAACACCAACACATGGTACATTATTTAGAATAGTTGGACCTTTAATGCATGGAATTTTGACTGGTCTAATTCTTTTGGACATAATTCATATATGGCCTGGTGAATTTTTACCAAAATCTTTACCTTCATCAGTTCCACCGCCGAAACCACCAATTAAATGCAATGTGATTGAACCTCGATGGTTTGACAGGGATTGATTAATTATATTCAGAATAGTAAAAGAAATTAAATTTAAGATTAGAAACAACTTTTTGAGAAAAAATTTAATAAAAATAATCGTAATTAATAAGATGTCGATACGTCGATGCAAATCCAGCTACAGTGAAATCAAAAATAATATATGATTTTTGGTAAATCTTCGACAAAAATATAGTTTTTTAAACCGTAACTACTAGATAACCTGTTGATTGACATTTTTTATTTTTTCGCAGAACTTTACCTGCTCTTTCGCACCTTTTCAAACAAAAAATCCCGTGTTTTGGGGCAAGATCAAAGAAATAAATTTTCCTCCAAACATTGCCGGATTCACTTTATTTTTCCATGTGTTTCAGGTTTCAGCTATACCAAAGAAGCTATAGGTCCTCACTTCCCCTCTCTGCATGAACACATCAAGTTTCCCCTCCTTAAAACCAGATTTTTATTTCGTAATAAAAGCAAACATCACAACCATCCGCAACCCACGTTACCCACGTATATCGCATGAAAAGTATCGCAGTGCGCATATACAGATATATCTATATATTGTTATTTGTCTTTCCTATACTAAAATAATACTAAAAAAACATTAATTATCAATCAGTTTCGTGCATTGTCAAGAGAATCTTATAAAGTGGAAAAAATTGGGAAAATGGGTCCCTTTCTGATCATTTTCACGGCAGTGATAGTGATATTTTTCTTTAAAATTTATCAGTATATTAAACTTTGTCTAGTTATAAATAAACTTCCAGGCCCTGTTATATTTCCACTGCCCACTTTAATTTTTCAACTTCTCAAAGTCAAAGCTGAAGGTAAGTTTTATGATTCTAATGAGATTATTTGAAATTGAGTTTTCTTTTGTAACAAACTTTTGTAACCTACTGGTTATACAAAACGTCAGCAAAAATAAAAGAAAATCCTTTGTCACTTTTTAACATGACTATGTCACACTGTAAAGTGAACACAAAAATCTATTGAATTTTACATCTCTAGTGGATGTAAATAAAACATGTACATAAGAAACACAGGACTAAGCTAGTCACTAGGCATGCCATCCTAACTCGGCCCAGCGGGGTTGAATCCACAGGAGGAGGGATAATTCCATGAGTGGGAAAGTCGCCATCTTACGATGTGCCACTTGATTATGCGCGCGAGCATTTTTGCCGACAAACTGCGCATGAAAATATAAACATGTGGGCGCTGCCATGTTTGTCGCGGGACATCAAAAGATGGTAGACCTCCCCTCATTGCATCAACCCCGCAATGGCATGCTTAGGCCCATGTTTCCAACGTCCATGAAATAAAAGGACCCTCTCGTGTATCGGAGTAAGTTTACCAAAATTTGTAAGAATCCACCTAGCGATGAATTTTGCAATTAAAGCTTTTGTAATATTCCAAATTAGCCGGTCAGTAATTTTACACACAATTTTAAATTGATTATGTGAAAGAATCATGGAAATAGGAAACAAGGGACTAGGCACACCATGTCGGGGGTGATGTAATGAGGGGGAGTTCCGCCACCTTTTGATGTCCCGCAACAAACGTGGCAGCGCCCACATGTTTATATTTTCATGCACAGTTTGTCCGCAAAAACGCTCGTGCGCATAATCAAATGACACGTCGTAAGATGGCGGCTCTCCCCACTCATGAAATTCTCCCCCATCCCGTGGATTCATCCCTGCTCGACAAGTTCGGATGGCATGTCTAGCAAAGATAATCGTAGATGCGGTACGGGGCGTCGGAGTGGGGAATTATATATACAGGACATCACATTTTCTGCCCTATCGAGATGCTGCCCTCATCGTACTACGAAGTCGAATTCTTGTTTTCTCATTCTTCGTAAAATATGACGATAAAGTAGTAGAAAAATTTATTGAGGTTAGAAAAGTTTGACATGTATGTATCGCTGAATTTTTTCAGATCCTTTCAGGTCTGAAGCTTGATACAGGTTTTCGTTACAGCCTTTTTTTAATTATAAAAAAAAATGTTCTCGAAAAGTCATATTTTTAATTTAAAAAAAAGGATTATAGAAAGACATTTCAAGATAAACAAGTGCTGAAAGCATTTTTCTTTGACAATTTTTTTTTTATTTGAAATAATCCAATATTTATACCAAAGAAACAACTTTTTAAATTTTTGAAGTATTTAAATATTATTATTTAAATTTAAAATAATAATTAAAACAAAATATATTTCAGGATAAGACATTTTGGTTGCAAATATATATAGTATTTTTTAAATCACAAAAGTTCTTCTGAAAAATCGAAATGTTAATTAAAAAACACGTGTTTTTATATATTAATTTGTTGGTAAAATTTTTTGTATAATTTTAATTTTAAATTCAAACAATAATTTTTAACGCTTT
This sequence comes from Belonocnema kinseyi, assembly GCF_010883055.1. Classification (NCBI taxonomy): domain Eukaryota; kingdom Metazoa; phylum Arthropoda; class Insecta; order Hymenoptera; family Cynipidae; genus Belonocnema; species Belonocnema kinseyi. Next base: position 110,502,020 of record NC_046663.1, read on the forward strand.
AAATATTAAACAAAAATTAATTTGATAACAATATTTTATTATCGTAGTTTTAATAAATAATTAATATTGATTAAGAAACAATTTTATTTGGGGAGCCTTATTATTTTTGAATTTTCAAATTCGTTAATATTATAAACTGTTCAGGAATTTTATTAGTTTTGGAATTGTATTTTTTGGGACAGAGAGTTTTACCGAGTCGGAAATTTTATTTTTCGGGATATTTGAGCCGTCCCCATAGAATTGCAGAAAATTTGCTCTAATTTTAATTTCGGCGCTCTATCTTGTTGATTTTTTCCTACAGTATTATTAAAAAGAAATGTGTATGGAAATTTTTGATATCACAAAGTTAAAGATAATCTCAATTAAAAATTTAAAAATTCGCTATACATCCAATTTTTATTCCTGGTTCTTGGCCATTTTTTTCTAATCCATTTCAGTGACTGGTAAACAGGGGTGATTTTCTCTTAGAAAATAAGTGATTAAAATTTGAAAAAATTGGGTATGCTTTTTTGACATCTAGGTATGTAAAAAAGGTAAACTGCAGAAAATTTAAAAACTAATTTAAGAACTATTTATACTTTTTAAAGATACCAATACAATTTACAACACTAATTGTAAAATTTGCAAATTTTTAGGCCTTCAGTTTAGGAACTTGAATTTTAACGTTAAAATTTCTTCATTTTCAGAATACAGCCTTATTGTTTGAATTTTCAGAATTTTTCGAAATTTTTCGAAATTGTTGAAAGGCGAAAAAGTTTGAATTTAAATTTTAATAATGCGAAAATACACCATTTTCTTTGTTCATTTGCAATCCAGCGAGTCACTTTCTTTCGCTTCTTTTGAAAGTCGATCCTTTGCTTTCAGTTTTCTTTTTAAACTATACCGTGAATTCAACTCATTTCTAATTAAATTTTTGCAGCTGCATTTAGATTGAATTATACAAAGGTTTTTTGTTTTATATATAAATTAATCAAAACATTTTCTTGGTTTTTCACGACTGTAATTTATAACTCTAAAATGGAATAATTGTAGCTCGAACATGAAAAAGTATAGACTAATTTCATATTTAAAGAGATTCTATCACATATATTGAACTATTAAAACCTCTGACCTTTTTTAAGGTTTTTAAAACTCATTGAAAAAATTTTTTTAAAGAATTTTAGTTGTGATTTCTTAATAAAAGAATAAGTGTTATTTAGTCTCCAGAACAGCAATTTCAAAAATATTTAAAGCCTTAATAATTTAGACATTTTAAATTTGTAGTCTTCAGAATATATTGAATAATTTCAAATTTAAACCTATTTAAATATTTCGTCTGAATTTTTGAATAGAAAGTGTTCGATAATTTAAGATTGAAACCTCTCAAATTATTTAGTTACAAATTAAAATCATACAACTTCAAGTTTTATTTATTTTTTGATCCTTTGCCACCCCCCCCCCAAAATTATTTATTTTGTAAGAAAATAACGCCTGATTTTTGTAAAAATTAACAAATATATATTAAAGGTTCACTCAGGGTCACTTTTGTTCAAAAAGCTTATTCCTGAATAAATTAACTCTTATTGTTTCCGATTTCGTTCTGTCACTCAGGGTAATTTTATGTGAAAAATATTGATTTACATACAATTCTTAAAATAAAAAAATCTGTGTGTCAAACAACAATCCAATCCGACTATTCTTTCAAAAGTTATCCAATATCCAGACAACCACAACCACAATAACGACGACGTAGACGCCAGAGAGACAGACAGATACCGATGTAAAAACTTGTTTTTCTGACTCGAGGAGCCTCAAAACGTCGAAATTTAATGAAATTCGCGAAAATCATTTTTTGCATAAAACTCTTCTCATTCTGGATGAGAATGTGATAAAATAATCATAGGGCCTTGAAAAAGTAGCGTATTTCGCCTCTTGACTTTTTTCCATATCAAGCTTTTTTTGCTTCAAATGTCCATTTTCGTTTGGTTTTTTGGATTTCGAAAATCCTTTAACTTTGGTTTCAAATTTTGAAAAAAGTGGTCTCAAAAATTTTGAAAAATCTTCAACTTATTGGATTTTTATCAAAAATGGCTGTTTAACAAACTCGATCTTTCTTTTTGGTCCCTCGAACAGTGTGTCAAAGCCCAATCCAATCGGACCAATCTTTCGAAAATTATCCGGTTTACAGACAACAACAACGACGACGCCGAACAGACAAACAGACCCCGACGTAAAAACTTGTTTTTCTGACTCACGGGGCCTCAAAACGTCGACATTTGATAAAATCCGAAAAAGTTGTTTTTCATAAAAAACTAATACCTTCTCATTTTTTATGAGAATGTAGAAATTATCAACGAGATTGGTAGAAAATCTTTCAAAGAATAAAATTATTGTCCCGTAAGGTACAACCGAAAAATTACGATTTCAAAAAAATGAAAGTTGTTTTAAATATTAAGCTAGACTTGCGACCGGGACAAATCAGAAAATGAAAGTAAATTTGAAAATTAAACTGCAGTTCGAGTATTAAAAACTAAACAGTAATTGATTTTACAAGGTGATTCTAGATCTGTTCAAAATGATATAATTCACATATTTTAACGTTAAAATTTGAACTAATTTAATTGCAAAGCCTTAGTCGTGACACAAGTGTAAAGTTCGAATTAATGGCTTCTTAAATCAACGCCTTTATTCAATTTTAAAATCTTTTTGAAGTATTATTTCAGTATAAAATATTCCATTTTTAATCTATTTCGTTTGGAAATAAAAAAAAAAACAATTTTCAATAGTAAAAAATTTGAAAATGAATTGTCACGATTTCAGAGCGACAAATTTAAACTTGAAATGTTACGATTATAATTGTTGAATCTTTTTATTTGTATTTCGAAGGTAAATGTATTTCATTTTGATTCTTAAAGAACAGTTAAATAAGCATTAATTTAGAAAAAAATCAAATAAGCTAGAGGTTTCTGAATGTTACAAAGA
>NC_046663.1:110505080-110506364 GCF_010883055.1 Belonocnema kinseyi
AAGAGCGCTTATCTTCGTATGACTTTTCAAGAAGGCTCCAAGCCCGATCGTAATTTTCTTCGGTAATAGAGAAAACTTGAATCTTGCGTAAAGCTTCGTCTTAAGAACTGATTTTGTTTGAAAGGTCATTATGATTATGTATCATCATGCGAAATGTGTCTTTGAATGACAACCATTCTTCCATTTTACCGCTAAAAGTTGGGAGTACCGTTTGAGGAAATTTGAGGTTTCTACGGCTCGTCGACGCAACCGATTCATTGCCATTTTCGTTACCGGAGATTGATTCGCGACTAACTTGATTTGCATTTGCACTAAATTGTGGCCATATAGATTTCAAAATATTTTGAGTTTGAGCGAGTGTTTGGAAAGACAAATTTTGAATCAATTTTTTTACAGGGCTGTGGTCTGTTTCCGCATCGATTAATTGAATTTCGTCGCATATTTCTTCTAGAGTAGTTAGGCAGGAAATAATCGAATTGTACCGTATTTGTAATTCAGCGGCTTGAGTTGGATTATTACTGTCAAATTGTGCAAGAAACTCTTCGAATGAAGTTATGTTTTCTTTAATAGATATAAGCTTTTGTAAAAGCACGCTTAATCTATCAAAGTTGTTCATTTTGAAAATTAACGTACAAATCTTATATTTCTTATTGGCTACTCTATGAAATGAATCCTATGAATCGATAGAAGTCGACTGATACGATTGGTTGGACACTTTATAATTGATTCAATGTTATTGATATACCTTGTTCCACCTGATTTGTACAGTAAAAGAATGATTTTTCGAATATATGACGTATGTTCATATCGTTTCTAGGCGCATTGGTGCAAGGTGTTTAATCGCATAGCCTTGTTGCGCCTAGTTGCAGGTTGTTTTAGTCGCATTGACTTGCTGTACGTATTGCAAGATGATGAAACGCTTGGTCTTGCATCGAATTTTCACGAGATGTTTGAACGCATCGTCTCGTGAGAATCTGAAGTTCAGTGAATTTTCGTATCGCCATCCCCTGTGAACAGCTTCGTGTAATTTGGAAGAATGTAATTTTCTTCTCCTTGGTAGAGATCTCGTGAAAATATTATTGTTCTTCACTTGCAGTCAATAGTGATTTTACTATTGTGTGCACAGTACAATTTATGAGTTCACGTCAAACGTTCACTTTTGTCACTTGTCACTGTAACTTAAGCGTTTACACTTTCACTTGCATTGCTCCGTATTGTTTTTACGTATAAGTGTATAATATATACAGAGATAGCAACTCAGATGCACAGTTTTTTGTAAGCTAT
>NC_046663.1:110506464-110508706 GCF_010883055.1 Belonocnema kinseyi
AAAAATGTTAGAATATATAATAATTAAGAAATTGGAAAATACATACGAGAACTTGATTAGACGAATAGTCTAAAAAAGTCCGTAGAAATTGCAGACCACAAATATAAAAATAAAAACTAAATAATATCAAAGAACTATATATAGACAATATATAGAATGAAAATTATAATTAATAATTTCAGAATTAGTGGAAAATATATGAAACCATAATATAAATTACTCATCGACTTATATTTGTGGTATTTATTAAAAAAACCAAGTTTTGCAAAGTTATAAATGTAAAAATGTTTTCATTGGCAATTTACTTTCAATCCAAATGGTTCTTGTCCAAGCTAAGTTTACCATCAGTGCGCCTCGAAGGTGTGCGGAGAGTTGCTTACAGCGCTCCAAGTGGCTCTTGGCAAAACTGTATCGATGCGTGCTTTCTACGGGGAGCGGTGGGTAGAGGGGAAGTGACTTTTCGCCGGACGCGCCGTCTATATTTATGGCGGGCAACTAAGCCCGCACCGCATCTACGTTTATAATATCTTCGTGTCTAGTCCCTTGTTTCCTATGTCCATGGAAAGAATAAGATAAAATAACAGCCGGACACGTTACCTCCTACCTAAAGTCAAAGATATTCTAAAGTACATAGGATACTATGGGTATTTTTTTCCAAAATTTAGAATTAGAGGATAAAGGCATCGATCTACAACTAAAACGAGAGACGTTTTCTGCGTATTCACATATTATAACAAATCATATATTATTCTCAAATTAAAAATCTATTTAATTCTCAATCGCAGGAAAGTATTTTCGTTTTTGTCGAGTGTGTGATGTTACAATGCTGTTCGAGGGTCCTGTTATTTACATCGCGATATGATGTAATTTTACTCACTTTCGTGAAATCGTATAGTGAAGTGTGTGATATTTACAGTGACAAAATATGTAATTTTGCGAAACTTTGTAATTCTACACAAATCTTTTTTTACAGTGGCACTTTTATACAATTTTATAAAATTTTTAAATTTTCACTGGATTCCTCAATTAATACTATTTTTTTTTAAACGCGACGTTCTTCAAATTATTTGTGTTAACTGGATTTAATTATTACTTCACTCTATTCGAAAAGTGGACAAATAGTGGAAAAATTTAGAAAAAACCGCGACTTTCTAAATTTATCCTAGCAGGAAATTGCTATGAACAATAAAAAAGTGTTTAAACAATTTATTTAAGCACGTAATTACCAGTATACAGTAATGTTTTACGCATTATAAATAATTTGCACTAAAAGAAACTGAGAACAAAATTTTAGTGCAAAAATCTCACAAAACACCATTTTTCACTTTTATGGGGCTTATTTGGGACCCTATAAACCTTACTTATGGGGGCCAAATTAAAAAAATATTTTTTGGATTCATATTCTATAGCTAATTGTAAAGAGAAATGGAGGGTCAACTCTATATATACGCCTCATATTGAGGATTTCGAATAAAAGTAACGTCTTTTTACATTCTCATCACAAAAGGTATTAAATTTGTGTAAAATTTGATCACCACCCCCGTTTTTGTCAAATATCCACGTTTTGAGACCCACTAAATCCAAAAAACAGGTTTTTACGAATGTGTCTGTATGTATTTCTTTCTGCCTGCGAGCCCGATAATTTTTGACAAAATTATGCTATTAGATTAGCCTTTGGTACACACTTTTAGTGTCCTCAGTCCTAAACTAAAGGTCAACTTCGTTAGGCATCCATTTTGGATACAAATTCAAAAAGTGAGCACCTTTTGAATATTTTTGAAACCGCTTTTTTTTAATTCAAGAATTCTCTGTACGGTTATTCATAGTATTTAAAAATTCGGACAATTTATCTAATTACTTTTTTCTATAAAATTAAAAATCATTAGAGTTATAGCATTTACAAATTAAAAAAAAAACACGAAAATGAACCTTTTAAGCCAATTAACGGACGATATGAAAAAATGGCAAGAGAAGAAAACCTTTGATTTCTAAATGCCCTAAAAGATTATCATAACAACTTTTTGAATTGTCTTGATAAATCAAAAATTAAATTTTAACAGCATAACAAATATTCTCGAATATAATAATGCATTTTCAAAAAGATATATGTATATACATAATTACATATATGTAGGTGTGTATACATATACGAGGGTGGATTGATAAGTTTCCGGCCTGACCAAGAGATGGCGCCACTAGGCCTACCTTGAGGTGGCGTTCTATAGTACCATCCTTAGATAGC
>NC_046663.1:110508806-110509853 GCF_010883055.1 Belonocnema kinseyi
GGAGGAGGGTGGAATGAAATGAAAATCAATGCTATTGTTGTTAGCAAAAATAAAAACGTTATCTTTGAATTCTTTCGATTTAAGAAGAACGTATAACTCATTAGTTCGTTTCTTGCACCTTGGAAATTAGTTGCATTGTCACAATATATTGACTCAGGTTTACCGCGGCGCGCAGTGAAAGGCCTCAAAGCGCCCAAAAACCCATCGGTACTCAAGTCGCTTACCACTTCAATGTGAATTGCCTTTATAGCCATGCAAACGAAAACAGCCACGTAGACTTTCAGTTTCTTTTGATTTCGATATTTGCGTTCTTTAATATAAAATGGACCACAATAATCGATGCCTATCCGATTAAAAGGTCTTGTTTTAGTTACACGAGCGTTAGGCAAATTACCCATCTTATACTCGGCTAATCTTGGTTTGGCACGGAAACAGACGACGCATTTTCGAACGATTTTTTTAATCTGATTTCGTCCATCTATAGGCCAGTACTTTTGACGCATAGCATATAAAGTAGTCTGTACTCCTGCGTGATAGTGTGTGGAATGGTAACTTGTAATTATAAGATCAGTAATGAAACTTGATTTTGGCAATATAACAGGATGACGTTTGTCAAAAGAGATGTTAGCATTCTTCAAACGCCCGCCGACTCGTAATAACCCTTCTTCACCTATAAACGGATCTAGATCATAAATTCGACTTTTCTTGTTTAAAGATTTTCCTCCCATTAAATCCTCGATTTCTCTACTGAAAGAAGATTTTTGTACAAGTCGAAGTATAACTGTTTCGGCGTGATTTAATTCTACTGTTTTCAAATTATTCTTGTATAGACGATATTCGGGTGAAAATCTATAACACAGAGCAATTACTCGTTTCAATTTCATAAATGAAGACAATTTTTCAAGGAAATTGATTTCAACGTTAGTTTTTAGACAATTTATCTTGTTTGTTCCAGGTAGTATACCTTTATAAGTTGCCTTGAATCCGAATTTTGGCCAAAAGTCCTTATCTTGAATTAGCCAATCAGGACCATTAAACCATAATTTA